>NC_137043.1:22639062-22755830 GCF_032717465.1 Coenobita brevimanus | reverse complement strand
CAATGTTCAATTATTCCCTTTTTTTTTTTTTTTTTTTTTTTTTTTTTTTACATCGTAATAAGGTCCTTCTGTAAATATGAAAGATTACTTATTCGAAGTTTCTTGACTGTTTCGGTGACTCCTACATCGCATATATTTTTCTTAATAAGATGTCAAAACTTTCCTCTCAGATTCGTCCTCAGTTTTCAAAATAATTATTATTCTTTCGCACTCAGTTTTGAGTACATTTGTGGAAATTGCATAATCAGCAATTTCGACCCATAAAAAGTTTATACAGTCATCATTCCGGTAAAATAGTTTTGAACTACGCCGAAGGAGGATGCTATCAGTCGTAATCAGTTCAAAACCGGAACCACCTTTTATCCGTTGTCACTGCTAAAATACAGATAATAGATTCATCGGAAATGAAAAATCCAGTTAATCTCAACACGGCAGACCCAACACTTCATGTCGGCGGTCCTGCAACGTTACTTTTTTAGACCTATGATGAATATAAAATTACATATATAAGGAACCAAGTAATGTTTTCAAATTGAATATCTGGGTACGGCCATGAATAATTTTTTTCTAATAACGTTTATATGATAATCAATAAAATACCAATTTTCTTGTAAACCATTTTATATTTGTAAATATGGATAATGATATCTCACGAAATGCGAAATAATCCATATTTAATATTTGACCAATGGGCTCAAGATGCCACTCTAAAGCCCTAGTTATGCAAATGAAAATTACCCGTTTTATCTCTTAATTTCCAAGTCGTTTCCTCGTCGCTAATGAAACGAAACCCTTTGTGCTTTAAATCCTCGAATGACAGCCTTATTTACTTGTGAATCGTGTAACATGAACCTTACCAATGTGTAATTTTTTTTTGTTTTTTGTTTAGCTTGAAATTTTAAATATCTTCTTTTGCTGAAGTTCTCGCTTTTTTCTGTCACACATCAAATGAGACATGTTTTCCTTAAACACCACAGATTCCAGTCTTCTTTCTTTTTATTTTATTCGTTTTTTTGTTTCCTAAATGTGATTTTTTTTCACCCTCAGAATTATCTGGGTTTTCGTGTGTATTACGTGTTTTTCAAACTATTTTGAGCACAATTGCTGACGTTCTGTATATTTCCCAGATCACCAAAGAAATACGTTTTTTCTGCCATCACTGCAGTGAAAAGGTTTTGAACTGTCCCCAAAGATAATGCTATCAACCGTAACTAGTTCACCTTCGGCACTATCTTTTATTGGTGAAGTGAAGGCTAGAGAAGAAGCCAGTAGGCTTATAGGAAAATGTAAATCCAGTTAATCTCAACGCTGTAGACACACCAGGTCAGGTATAAGCTCCTACAATGTGATTTTTTTAGAGCCATCATGAACAATGAAAGTGTGTTTATTAGGAAAAAAGTAAGACATAAATTGTATAACTCATTACGGCTATGTATTTAGTTTTTCCTAAATGAATGTATGATAATCAATAAGTAAATGATTTTATTTTTTTTTTTTCTTAGTGATTTTACTTTCGTAAGTTTGGATGATGATATGGCACGAACCGTCATAGTGCGAAAATATTCTGTATTTTATATTAGAAGATTGTTCTCAAACTACCACTTTAAAGCCCTCTGCTTTATCTCTAAATTTCGCTGATGAAACGAAACTTTATTGGCTGAAAACCTCTAAATAATGGCCTTCTTTACCTGTGAATCGATTTCATCTCACGTATTACCTCATTTAGCCTTATTAAAGATTTCTTTTTCTTCCGAGACTGAATGTTCTCACCCTCAAATATATTCTGAATTTTAGATTCAATTGGGACTGTTTCCTAGGTAGTTTAGAGTATGTTTTTGGAAGTTGGATATTTAGAGTTCTCTCCGTGAATAATGCTTTTATAGCATCATTAAAATGACCCTAATCATAACGTAAAAATAAAACAATGTTCCGACGACAAATACAGTTCAGTGTTCCATCAATCTGCATTTATTGTAGTTCTCACGCACTTTATTTCTTAGTAGATTAAGAATGTTATAAATGGTAATTAATTATTTTTTTTCTGTATTACAAAAGTGTTTAAATTCTCGTATAAATGAATGGATGAGTCAAAATCTCATCAATATTCCATTGCATGAGCTATAAGTTCTGAAAAATTTAACTAAGGACGTGTTGCCTTTGGAGGGGCACGAACCTTCATAATGTGCATTCTTTTTTTCCTTTACATTGCAATGAGTCTCAATGGTATTTTAAAATTGCTTCTAGTGCATTTGAAGAAATAATACTCATTTCATGTTACTTGACTGTTTCGGTGACCTTGACATCAGTTCAAACTTGTCGTTCATGCCAGTTCTCTTTACGTGGGAATCGATTTCTTGTTAATTGTTTTCTATGAACTTTTCTCCCTCAGCATCGTCTTCTGAACTCTCGAAATAATTCTGTTTCGCAGTCAGTTTCGCGCGTACATTTGTGGAAGTTGCATATATAGCTATATTGATCAAAAATAAGTTTATACATCCGTCATTCCAATATAGTTTTGAACTATGCCCAAGGCGGATGCCATTAGCCGTACCTAGTTCACAAGTGACACCACCTTATATCCGTGAAGTCAAGGCAAAAATAAAGCCAATAGACTCACCGAAAATTGAAAATCAAGTTTATCTCGACACGGCGGATACAACAATTCATGTCAAAGCTTCTGGAACCTGATTTTCATTAGACCCATCATGAGGAAAAAAAAGAAAATTAGAATATGCAAGTACTGTTCAAAAATTGTATATCTCAGTACGGCTATGTGGTCTGTTTTATCTGATAATGTATATATGATACTTAAAAAATAAACGATTTTCTTGTAAACGATTTATAGCCTTTCTGAGTGATTTTACCTTATTGAACATTGATAATACCACACGAACTGCAAAATAATCCATATTTTATATATGATCACTCGTTTGGCTTGAAACCCTCAAATGGCAGCCTTCTTTACTTTTGAATCTGTTTCATCCTACACAATACCTCATTTAGCCTTGAGACTTTTTTTTTTTTTTCCGGGACGGATTTTTCTCATATTCAAAAATGTTTTCTGAATTTTAGATTCTATTGGGATTATTTCCCAGGAAATTTAGACTACATTTGTGGAGGTTGTAGAATTTACCGTTTTCGCCCTCAATTATGCTGTTTTTAGCGTCACTCCCATGACCCTCGACTTAAAAATTCAATCACTCGATGACAATAATAGTGTTCACTGAACTTGCATTTTTTGTAGCCGTCAGTCAGTATATGTTTACAGAGATGAGGAATAAAGTTATAAATCGTGATAAATCATATATCTCGGTACTGCGATAGCTATTGTCCTTTCTCGTATAATCGTGAAAAGTCCATCAATATTTCATTTGGATTAACGAGAACCTTCATAACTTGCAAATATTCTTTTTCTTCTTTTTACACCCAGTCAGGATGCCGATGTAATTTTGAAAGTTTTTATATCAGGTAGAAAAGAATACTCATTGGGATGTTTTGTTGACCCACACATTAATTGAAACATTGTTTTCCCTTGATCAGCAACCATCGGCCATATCTGGCCAAAGTTTATAAGTTTGACGCTATGGCGCCATGTTAAGAATTCGGCTCTCCATTCTCCTTTATACGTATATATGATAATAAATAAAGGATTTTTTTTTAGAAAATTTATTTCTTTTCGGAGTTATTTTTCTTTAGTAAATATGGATAATGATATGACACGAACCGACATATGAAAATTCTATATTTTTCATTTGGTCACTATTCTTAATGCATATAGAGAAAACTAACATCCGTGTTATATCTAAATTTCATACTTATTTTCACGTCTCTAATGAAACCAACCTCTTTTGGTTTTCAAATCCTTAAACGGCTGCCTCTACCTATGAATCGATTTCATGCTACGTATTACCTTTTATAACATATGGAGAATTTTTTTTTTTTTCGACACGGAATTTTCAGCCCTCAGAAATGTTTTCTGAATTTTTTATACAACTGATTCTGTTTCCCAGCTAGCATGAACATCGGTGGAAGTTGAGTATTTAGTGATTTCTTCGTGAATTATGCTGTTTTGGCATCACACATGACTGATCATAACGCAAAAATAAAACAGACCAGACGACACTAATACAGTGCATTCAGTTTTCCTTCAACCTAAATTTTTTGTTCCTGTCATTTGTAGACTAGTAATTTATGCATGGTAATTAACAATATAAATATGTATTATAAAGGTGTTTGTACTTTCTCGTATAGATTTATAAATGAGGGCCAAAAGCTCATCAATTCTCACGTTATCAGTTTGAACAATTTTACCTAAGGAAATGTGGTTTCCTGTGGAGCACCAACTTTCCTAATGTGAAATATATATACAATATATATTTTTTTACATCATAATGGTCGATTGAATTTATGAAGAGCTTCGACTGCGGACAAAAAAGAATACTATTCCAAATTTCATGACTATCTCGATGACCCCACCTCAGTTGAAACTTGTCTGTCATGCCAGTTCTCTTTACATGTTTTTATTTTTTTTTCCCCTAGAAAAATCTTTTGGAAATAATTCTGTGACAGCCAATTTTATGTACATTTGAGGAAGTTTCATATTTAGAGCTTCCGACCAAAAATAACTTTATACAGCCATCATTATAGTAAACTAGTTTTGAAGTACGCCCATGGCGGATGGTATTAGCCGCAAATAGCTTACAATTGACACCACCTTTAACGCGAGAAGTCAAGACGATTGTAAACCAAAAAGTATCATCGGAAATAAAAAATTAAGTTTATCTCAACACGGCAGACACAACAGTCCATGTCGACCCTCCAGCAATCTTTTTTATATAGACTCATGAACAACTGCATATATGAGGAATCAGGAAATGTATATAAATTGTGTATCGCCGTACAGTTGTGGATTCAGGTTTTCCTAATAATGTATATAATGATATATTTGTAAACGATTTATTGCCTTTCGGATTGATTTGACCTAGGTAAATATGGATAATGATATCACAAGAACTGCGAATTACTCCATATTTTATATTTGATCACAAGGCACAATGTGCCACATTAAAGCCGCAGTTATGCAGATAAAAATAACCCGTTTTATCTCTAAATTTCCAAATCGTTTCCACGTCCCAGATGAAACGAAACTCTTAATGGCTGACTTCTTTATTCTTGAATCGATTTAATCCTTGGTATCACCTCATTTACCTATGAGACTTTCTTTTTTTCGAGACGGAATTTTCTCATATTTAGTGATGTTTTATGAAATTTGAAGAGAATTTGGAGTGTTTTGTAGCTAATTTGGAGTACAGTTCGTCGCACAAATGGCGTTCCTCACCCTCCAGGTCAAATCGTATATTCGGCAACACCGCACCCAGATCCCCAACCCCCTCCTCACCCCACCTGGTAGTACTACCAACCTCCCCCACCTTCCACTGACTCATAGTTCCATCTCACGTGTATGAGATATAGGTTTCGTGAACCATCTACATCAGTTGTTAAACTTTTATTTCCGTGTCTCATAAGTAAATTTTAAATTAAAAAAGGATGGAACCACGTTCCGACGAGTTAAAAATACATTATGTATTCACTGTTCATAATACAAATCATGAATATGCTATGGATGAAGCATATTGCCGACAGTGCAGAGAGAGAGAGAGAGAGAGAGAGAGAGAGAGTATTGGGATAGGCAGTGTAGAACACCAGTGTTTGTTTACCAATGCGGTGCAGTGTCATAACTGAAATGCATCTTAGATTTCTACAACGTTTCTTATACAGGAGAAATCTATTATAATATCTTTCGAGAACTAAGCAATGCAGCTTGTGAAAATTCAATATCTGTATCCCACGCGGGCATCAAGCCTTGGACCCATGGAAATACAGGATTGGCGGAGTGGTTTGCGTGTTTACCTGCAATGCCATCAGTCCTTGTCCCGGTACTCTGGTGGGGTGTGGGTGGTTAATTCAACGGTATTAATTAAAAGGGCAAAGAAACCACTGGTTTTGTTTATTCCCTATTTGGTATTTTACTTTTATTTGCTTGCATATTACTTTTTTATTTATATACCCTGCCGTCAAGAGAGGCAAACTATTATGACAAATATTTGTGCAGAAACGTAAATAGATGTTATGCTGTCTTACTATGACGGTGCTAAAGCTCAAAATATATTAATAGCTCCTAATGTAACAAAAGATATTATTTCCCAACACGCCTACACATTCCAGTGCATCGTCAGTAACCTCAATATTTTGTCCAGCCCCCATCTGCATCTATGACACCCTGTAACCTTTCCCGCATATTCGCTACATGATTATATATTACATTTTGGTCCCCTCGCAAATTCTCCCATTCGTGCAGTGTGGCGGTGCGTTCCTGGCCGTCCGTCCACGTATTTACTATGGTCCCCTACACGTTCTCCACGGGATTCAGGTCACACCCTTTACTAGGCCAGTCCAATAACTGCAAGTGACGCTGTTCTTGGAACCATCGCCTCACAATACGTGCTGTATGAATTGGCGAGTTGTCCTGCAATTGTAAATACTTAACACGTTAGCAATTTCATATTGGGTATGCATCGCATAATATAACAATACTCGTTTTTTTATGGTTAATGTTAAAAATCACTATGCAACTCCTACAATGAAATTATAATGCCAGTCACCACAAGATTACTACCAACAAACTGATATTATACGGGCAGGAGCAGGACATCTATTGGTCATGGGCAAGACAGTAAGGAAGAGCACTTGCACGTGGTTTAATATGCGGGTGTCTATCATGCTTTGTAGGTCTCTGTGATCCATCTGTCTATCTATCGGTCTATAAGCAAATCTGTATACTAACAAGTAACCAACCAGGATATTACAAATCATCATTACATTCTACTGGAGTTTGACACGTAACACAGCTACAACATACAGACTAACCTGCACAAAAACGATCTCCTCAGGGTAGGGCAAGGCATACTGGCGAACACTAGGCAGCATCACTTCATCGAGAATTTCGATGTATTCTGCGTTGAACCGGCCTTGGATCTCTGCTAGCTCGCCAACGCCATACAAATGTATCCAGCCCCAGACATTTGCGGTCACATGTCCACTTCTTGCTATTTCATAGATATTTCTTCTTTCATAGCTTGTTCCATCAGCTCTCCAACAATGAGGTTTCCCATGGGTTGTTGAACAAAAAGTTTTTTCATCGCTGAAGATGACTTCCCCAGTATGTTAGATCATTATGGACATGTTGGCAAGCAAACTGCAACCTGGCTGCACGATGTCGTTCCTGAAGTTTTGGTTTTGTAGCAGGAGGATGGTGGTGAATTCCGGATTCATGTAAACGCCTTCGGATAGTGTCAGCTGAGAGGTTCAAATTCAGTGCTTCACGAAGAGCACATGCATTGGTGTGTGGGTTGTTTCGAACTTCTTTTAAAATCCTCTGCTCGTCATCTGGGGTGGTTTTTCTTGGGTAGATCTAAGAGATTGCCAGACTCCTGCCATTTCCTGACCCACCGTCGAACTGTGGGTTTGGATATACCCATCATTGCTGCTATTTCTGCAACTCGAAAGCCAGCATCCCACATGCCAATAATCTGCCCGCGCTGAGCTACAGTCCTCTGGGCTCGGTCCATTACTGGAACAGCTGATATGATCACCTCTATGTCGAATTGAGGTGTGACCAGACATCATGCCGGGAACCTATACAACACCTCGGCTACACGAATGAAGGTGTTAAGGCTTCAATGCTTCGAGTGACAGCCTATCGTATCACCTTCATCACAAGTATCGCCGGTCCTATTATTGTAGACTAGGCTGAAAGTGTATGAATGTGCTTCGAGGGCCTAATAATGTTATTGTTTTCTTTGTATTTCTCGCTTCAAATAGAAACGTCAATCTGGTAAACTTAAGGTGAATTAGTGAATTGCTATTCTCTCTCTCTCTGCACTGTCGGCAATATGCTTCATCCATAGCATATTCATGATTTGTATTATGAACAGTGAATACATAGTGTATTTTTAACTCGTCGGAACGTGGTTCCATCCTTTTTTAATTTAAAATTTACTTATGAGACACGGAAATAAAAGTTTAGCAACTGATGTAGATGGTTCACGAAACCTATATCTCATACACGTGAGATAAAACTATGAGTCAGTGGAAGGCGGAGGAGGTTGGTAGTACTACCAGGTGGGGTGAGGAGGGGGTTGGGGGTTTGGGTGCGGTGTTGTCGAATATACGATTTGACCTGGAGGGTGAGGAACGCAATTTGTGCGGCGAACTGTACATATGTGGAAGTTTCAAAACAGTTTTGTCCCTCAGTTAACCGGTTTTTAGCATCACTTACATGACCCCCTCTATATTGTAAAAATCCAAACCTCTAGACGACATTAAGTTAGTGTTCCATGAACCTGCATTTCTTGTACGGAGATGAGGAACAAAGTAATAAAAGGTAATTATAAACATATCTCAATATTGCAAGAGTGTTCTTTCTCGTAGAACCTTCATAATGTCGAAATATTCTTTTTCTTTATTTTTTTTTTTTTTTACATCGTCAGGATGGACATAATTTTAAATTTGTTTTAGTGCAGATAAAAGAGAATATTCATTCGAATTTTCCCGCTCAATAACTTCATTTATTTTTGGCACAAACTCTACCAGATTAATGTAAATGTTTGGTCGGCGTCTTACGGAGTCCCACACCTCATATTTTTTACGTTCAGTGGCAAGGCGGTTCCTTACTCCTCCCACATCCCAGTCTAGACTCATTATTGACTAAAGATTTTAAATGGGGTTAATGTCACACCCCTTATTGGGCAAGCCAATAACTTCTATCACTGGGTATTCGGCAAACCTCTCTTTTATTTCTCTGCTGTTATGGACGGGGCTGTTATCCTGCACAAAGATGATAGGTTCAGGCTCAGGCATTGCCATAGCTCGCACAGAAGGCAGCATAACTTTTTCCAACACCTAAATATACAGTAGTCGTTGGTGGTGAATCGCCAGTCAATCCTTGGTAGTTCTCCAAGCTACCCCTAGAAGTTCAAAGATGTCCTGCCACTGGTAGCTCTTTCCTGAATGTTTCTCTTTGTACCGAGTGTTTCGCGTCCTCCAATATTGTCTGCCTGCAGCCTCAATAGAAGTGGAGCATTTTTCATTGCTAAAAACAACGTTTCTCCAAAAGGTAGTATCGGTGCCAAAATACGGCAGAGCAAATCCAAGACGACATTCTTTATGAGCTTGGGATAATTATAATCTCTTCGCTAGGGCATAGCAATGGATACATCTCTCTTGCAAACGTCGTCTTGTTGTCCTTGGATGACAATGAAGATGTAGCCCCTGGGTCACCCGAACAGCAGACTACTTCGGTGCATTTGCTACGTGCATCCTCCTCAGGAATCGTAACCCTTCTTCTGCAACTCTTCCGTCTGTTTAGGAGTGACTATCTTGCCACTAGTTTATCCAACGTTGCACAGTTCTGACGGACACGCCAGTTTGAGTGGCGATGTGGCTTGTAGGCATACCACCCTCCCACAAGCCAACAATACGACCACGTTGCTTGGTGTCATTCACAGTGTTCTCTCCTCTGGGTTATACCTTTGGAAGACGTAAATGTGTGATAAAAACAAGCTTAGTATAATGCCTATAGATAAACACATAATGGAAAATTGCATTATGAACACACACACACACACACGAAAACGGAAACACACACAAACACACACACACACACACACACACACACACACGCAAACACACACATACAAACACTCGCAAACACACACTTGCAAACACACACGCAAACGGATACACGCAAACACACACGCAAACACACACGCGAACACACGCAAACACACACGCAAACATGCAGGCACTTGCACGCACACACACGCAAACATAGACACACACAAGCGCACACACACACACACACACACACACACACACACACACACACACACACACACACACTCACATTCACACACACACACACACACACACTCACATTCACACACACATACACAAACACACAAACATCGGATTACCGTCAAGGCTGCTACTGTAACTAATTAGGACCAAGGCGACAATTACAAGTAAACGAGTGTGGTGTGACACGAGGTTTGGAAGATGTAAGGAGATTACAGAGAATGGTTTAACAGTTGAGGTAGAATCATTCAAATAATAAAGAGTTGTCAATAAAGACAAGTGGCCCGGACAGATGGCCTGTTGTGAGGCAATGACAATGTCGGTGTTGATGTAAAAGGCGGTGTGGTGGGATAGTGTAACAGTGGTTACAGTGTTGTGAGGGTGGTGGTGTTAAATGTCGGAGTAGACAGGACCAAGATCTATCAACATTTGTAGGATAATTGGTTGATGTTTTGTCCGTAAACATGCATCTCTGCCATTCATGAAGATTACCTCTACCTATTGTATGCAAATTTGGCTAACTTGGGATGAGTCATGTGTCTTATATACAAACATTTTAAATTAGTCACTGCTCGGAAAGGAGAACGTCACGGTAATGTATTTTACGTAATGCTGAACGTAGACAAGTATACGAACTGTGGCTTACCAGCTGTGTTGATGAATCCAGGGGAAGACGTTGTGAAGCAATGTGGTAGCAAAATAATGTTAGAAAACACTTGTGTCTACACAGCCACATGTTATCTCGTGCTTTATTACAACGATACCTGCAGCTCAGGAACCGGTGTTGTGAATGTGCCTGGGTAGTCAGGGTTCGTCATCAAGTAATCTCGACTCGGCTTCTCAAACTGTCCACAATTCACTCCCCCTCATTACTGCCGGCATACTATGTGTTTAGGAATTCAGCGGGAGTTTACGGCAAACTTTTATTCAAGACAACTAAACAAACCATACATTTCATAAAGCAAACGTGTCAGATAATAGAAATATAACTGTGCAGAGGCAAGCTTACAGAACTGCCGTGATGATTCACCTGACCCCACCGCTCCCCCTCTCCTCCAACAAGCCAACCTCCCCCTCACTCACTGGTCTCCTCACTCCCACCCCCACCTCGGAAGCCCCTGTATGGTGTGATCTTTACATGGTGCTTCGGGTTCATGCGTCACGGTTTCACGGTTCAGTGAGGACGGAGAGGCAACACATTTGTCCTTGGGTGTACATCTAACCCTATCCACTGGTACGCTGATGATTCCACCCTTCACCTTTCCATTCGGTTCCCGCAACGTTACTTCAACAAACAAGGGATGAGGCTATGGCACACTTAATGTCTGACTTGGCTCGTATCTCTGACTAGGGTAAAAATAATCTTGTTTTTAATGCATCAAAGACTCAATTTCTACACCTATCAACCCGTCAAAATCTTCCGCAGTAGTACCCACTAATGTTTAATAATATCCAGCTTAATCCTGCATCATCCTTGAATATGCTTGGGGTTTCATTCACACGGGGCTTATCTTGGAAAGATCATATTACATCTCCAGTAAAAAAGGCTTCCATGAGATTGGGTGTGCTAAGGCGACTCTTTACTCCTGCACAATTGTTGACTTTATACAAGTCTCATGTGTGGGTAGGCTCCCCCCATACAGCTCTTCTCAATAGAGTGGAGTCAAAGGCTATTTGTCTCAACTCTTCTCTTACTGGCTCCCATCAACCTTTGTTTGTTGCCTCTTTGTCTTTTCTATCGCTACTCCTCTGAACTGTCTGCTTGCATTCCTCCACCTCTACGACGGGCGCGTAGCACCCAGCTAGCAACAAACTCTCATCCCCTTGCTGTCCAACTCTCTAATGAAAGAGTTAACCGTTACTCTCAGTCCTTCATTTATTGAACAGATCAACTTTGAAACTGTCTCCCTTTGGCTGTATTTCCTACTTCCTATGATCAGTCTTTCAAACGCAGTGTGTTCAAGGCATCTGGAAATGAATGGATCTTGAATTTGGCTCTCTTTTGTACTGTTTTTGTTTCTTGGAAGGAACGTAAATGCGGGCTCACCCTTCGGTTCCTTGTTCCTCGCATAAAAAAAAAAAAAAAAAACTAGTTCACCTTTGGCATTATCGTGGTCAAGGCTAAAAAAAAAAAAAACAGGGAGACTCATCGGAAATAAAAAATGCATTTAATCTGAACACGGCAGACTCAACATTTCAGGTGGACGTTCCTGCAACCTGATATTTTTAGAGCCATCATTAACAATAAAACTGCGTATATGTGAAACCAAATAATATTTGTAAATTGTATATCTCATTAAGAAATCAATAATTCAACGATATTCTTGTAAAGGATTTATTGTTTTTCGGAGTGATTTTACCATGGTAAATATGGATAATGATATCACACGAACTGAGAAATGATCCATATTTTATATTTGATCACGAAAATTATCCATATTTTATATTTGATCACTAGGCTCAAGATGTCAGTTTAAAGCTGTAGTTATGGAGATAAAAATAACTGGTTATATCTCAAAATTTCCAAGTAGTTTCCATATCCCTAAAAAAAAGAAACTCTTTGGAATTGAAACCCTCAAATGGCAGCCTTCTTTACTGGTGAATCAAATTCATTTTACTTATTACCTCATTTAGCATTGAGGCGCTTTTGGGGGGGAAGAGGGAGAGGGGAGACGGAATTTTCTCATTTTCAGGTATGTTTTCTGAATTTTAGATACAATTGTTAATGTTTTCAAGCTAATTTTGAGTACATTTGTGGAAGCTGCAAAATTTAGCGTTTTCACCCTCAATTATGCGCTTTTTAGAATCACTCACATGACCCTCTCCATAACGTAAATATCCAAATAATCTGCACACGACATTAATACACTTCATTCAATATTTCTTGAAACTGCATTTTTGGTAGCCGTCATGCACTATATGTCTACGGAGATGAGGAATAAAGTTATAAATAGTAATTAATAACATATCTCAGTATTGCGATAGTTTGTACTTTCTCGTTTTTCTTAGATGAGAGTCAAATTATGGAAGATTTTACATAATGAAATGTGGATTATGTTGTAACATGAACCTCTGTAACGTGCAAATAATTTTTTTATTTTTATTTTTTTTACATGCAGTCATGATGCTTGATGTAATTTTAATGTTAAAATTGTATATTCCGGAACGTCTGTGTATTATTTTTTTTAACTAGAAATGTATATTTGATACTCAATAAATAAATGATTTACTTGAAAAATTTCGGAGTGATTTTACCTTCGTCAATATGGGTAGTGATTTGACAATAAAGGTCATACTGTGAAATTGTTCTGTATTTTATATTTGATCACTATTCACCAGATGTCACTTCAAATCCCAAGTTTTGCAGAGAAAACTAACCCGTTTTATCTAATTTTCAAAGTTTTTTTTCAAGTATCTAATGAAACGAAATTATTTGAGCTTAAAACCCTTAAATGGCTGTCTTCATTACCTTTGAATTAATTTCGTCGAACATACTACGTTACATAACCTTGTGAATTATGTTTTTTCGAGTCGGAATTTTCAAACCTTAGAAATGTTTTCTGAATTTTTTAGACAACTGTGGTTGTTTCGCAGCTTGCATGGAGAACATTTGTAGACGTTGTATATTGTGTTTTTGTCAATTATTCGGTTTTTGGCATCACTGACATGACCATCAGAACGTAAAAATAAAAGACTCTTTAGACGACATTAATAAAGTTCATTCAGTGTTCCTTGCAATTACATTTCTTGTAGCTGTCATGCACTATATGTTTACCGAGAATCGGAATAATGTTATAAATGGTAATTTATTTATTTATCTCTGTACTACAAGTGTTTGTACTTTGTCGTATAAATTTATAGATGAGTTATTCCTTCTGACGAGTTATGAATTTTGAGCAGTTTTACCAAAGGAAACGTGTCATTTTTAAGCACGAACCTTCACAATGTACAAATTTTTTTTTTTTTTGTCATGAAGCTCAATGACAATTTAAGAGTTTGTCCCGCAGAAAAAAAAATAAAAAATCGAAATTTTTTGACCGTTTCGGTGACCCCCACATCAGTTCAAGTTTACGTTCTTAAACCCTCACATGCCCGTTCTCTTCACGTGTCAATGATTTCTTTTTTTTATATGTTTTTCACCCTCAGAAACGTCTTCTGAGTCTTGGAAACAATTCTGAGTGTTTCGCAGGAATTTTTAAGTACATTGGTTGAAGTTGAATATTTAGCGCTTTCTGCCAAAATTAAGTTTATACAGCCATTATAAAAAAAATAGCACTGAACAACGCCCAAAGAGGATACTATCATCCGAAACTAGTTCACAACTTGCACTACCTTTTATCCGTGAAGTCAAGGCTAAAATAAAGCAAATAAGCTCATCGGAAATAAAACATTTTTATCTCAACAAGGCATACACAACAGTTCATGTAGACCCTCCTGAAATCTGATTTTTTTTTTAAGACCCATTCACAATAAAACTGCATACATGATGAATCAAGAAATATTTATAAATTGTATATGTCAGTACAGCTCTAAATTTCTGTTTTTTTCAACATCCCTAATGAAGCGAAACTCTTTGGGCTTGTAAACCTTAAATGCCGGCCTTCTTTACTCAATAATCTATTTCTTTTTTTTGCGACGGAATTCTCTCATATTTAGGATTCTTTCTGAACTTTGGATAGAATTGAGTGTTTTCTAGCTAATTAGGAATACATATGTGGAAGTTTCAAAACTTTGCTTGCAGGTCCTTAATTATGCTGATTTTAGTATTACTCAACCCTCTGTATATCGTAAAAATCCTTAAAATCTCCAGACGACATCAATACATTTCAGTTAGTGTTCCATGATCCTGCATTTCTTGCAGCGGGCAGTATATGTCTAAGGATATGAAGAATAAAATAATGAATGGTAATTATTTACATATATCGGTATTGCGATAGTTTTTATACTTTCTCGTATTAAAGGAGGCTTATGGTATATCAGGAACCTTCATAATGTGGAAACATTCTTTTTCTTTTTTTTTTTCTTTTTAACATACAGCCAGGATGCTCGATGTATTTTTAAAGTTCCTTTACTGTAGATAAGATAATATTCGAATTTTCTCACTAGTTTCGGTGACCCACACATCAATTGAAACATTATTCTTAAAAACCTGAGATTCAAGCTCTTCTTACGTGTCAAATGATTTTTGTTTTTTTCGTTTTTTTTTTTCATCAGAAGTATTTCCCGAGTTTTGGTTACCTAATCAGTTTTGAGAAAATATTTGGAAGTTGTATATTTAAAGATTTCGCCCACAAATACTTTTATGTAGATCATTCCAGTAAAACAGTTTTGAACTAACCACAAAAAGAATGCTATCAGCCGTAACTAGATCACCATTTACACGACCTTTTATCCGTGGCTATGCATAAAAAAAAAAAAAAAAAATTGGAAATTATGAGTTAATCTCAACACACGCGCACAATGGATGAGGTCTCGTGAAACCTAATTTTTTTTTTTAAAGCTGTCATGAACAATGAATTTGTGTATATGAGAAACCAAGTAATATTTATATACTGTACTTCCCAGTACGGCTTTTTATTTAGTTTTTCCTAAAAATGTGTATATAATTTGTATATAAAAGATTTTCTTGAAAATAATTTGTTGTTTTTCGGAGTGATTTTACCTCTGTAAATATAAATAATGATATGACACGACCCGTCATACTGCGAGAATAGTTTATATTATATATTTGATTACCATTCTATTATACCGCTTTAAAGCCATAGTTATGTAGAAAAAACTGATCCTTTTTATCTTTAAATATCCAATTTGCTTTCATGTTCCCTGTGACACTATACTCTTTGGGCTTAAACTCATAAATTTCATCCTTCTTTACATGTGAATTGATTTCATCCTACGTATCACCTACCTTAGCCTTCTTAAAGATTTTATTTTTTTCTAGACGAAATGTTCTCACCCTCAGAAATGTTTTCTGAATTTTAGATAGAAATGGGATTATTTCCCAGCTAGTTTAAAGGACAATTGTAAAAGTTGCATATTTAGAGTTCTCTCCATCAATTATGCCTTTTTAGGAACACTGAAATGACTTCGTAACGTAAAGTAAAACAAGCTAACGACGATATATATATATATATATATATATATATATATATATAGATAGATAGATAGATAGATAGATAGATAGGTAGATAGATAGATAGATAGACAGATATAGATAGATAGATGGATAGATAGATATAGATAGATTTTTACAAAAGTGTTTTTACTCTCGTATTAATTTATAGATGAGTCAAAAGCTCATCAATATTCCTTCTTAAGAGGTATTGAAGAAATTTTACTTAAGGAAATTTGGTTTTTGGTTGAGCACCAACCTTCACGATGTGCATTTCTTTTTTTTTTTACGTTATGAGGTTAGATGGTAATTTTAAGATGTTTCTACTGGACAAAAAACAATACTCATTCGAAGTTCAAAGTTATCGTCCATGTGTCTATTTCAAGTTGTTTTTTGAATCAGATTTTTTCACTTTCAGAAATGTCTTCCGAGTTTTGGAAATAATTCTGTCTCGTAGACAGTTTTGAGTAAATTTGTGGAAGATACCTATTTAGAGATTTCAACCAAAAATAAGTTGATACAGCCACCATTCCAATAAAGTAGTTTTGAACTACGTACACTCGTGATCACTAATTTCTGACCAGAGAGTTAGCCAAACTTGTGTCCTGGCGTAGGCTACACAGTCAGACACACTCCACCATCGTTTCAGAAAGGTTTAGTGCTTCAAAGAAAAATTTTCTAAGCATCACTGAAGCACTTTTGTTTGACATATTATATTACTTTCTCAAGTAATATATGCGTGGAAAGAAATAGACAAATTTGGTCATTGCTGTTATTTTTAGTCTGTAATGAGTGCGTGATATTTGAATTTCATACTGTTTTATTATAGTCTGTAATGAGTGCGTGATATTTGAATTTCATACTGTTTTATTATAGTCTGTAATGAGTGCGTGATATTTGAATTTCATACTGTTTTATTATAGTCTGCAATGAGTGCGTGATATTTGAATTTCATACTGTTTCATTAATCTGTTTATTATTTCACTGACCTATTTCTTGAAGCGAGCGTTTAGCCGAGCTGTTGGTAGGTGATAGCAGAGAAATATCCACGATTGCCACAGCAGCCGGGACTCACACGACATTCTAAGTAAGAATGTTTTATAATACTTATATCTGACAAAAATTAACTGTTACAACTACTTTGAAATGAATGTTTTTCTCTAGTGATAACAGGCCCATAGATATAAATAAGCCTAGATGCTGCATGACACTACTTTAGATGCGTCTGGACTGCCGCCATCTTGGAACGGTCGAGGCAAACGATGTCGTGACCTGACGATGGTCAAAGCTGACCACTATTTACCAAGAAATGCAACAGCACTGTGTTGCTTTTGGGTGTAGAAATCGTCGGAATGTATCTATGGTGACACCGTTAGCATAAGCGGCTCAACTCCGCTTCTCTATCTTCCGAAAGAAGGACGGTGGGTTGCAGAAGGGAAATATAAGCCTTCAGTCCACCGAGTTCACGTTTCAGATGAACCAGGAACCACAACCACTACTACCACAACCACAGCCACCACCATAGCAATCACAACCACAGCCACCACCACAACCACCACCACCACCACCACAACAACAACAACAACCAGCACCACATCCACCACCACCACCACCACCACCACATCAACATCCATCCACCACCTTAACAACAATCACCACCAAAACATCAATCACCACAACAACAACCACCACCGTCACCACGACCACCAGCACATCAACACCACCATCACAACAATAACCACCACCACCACAGCAACAAACAAAAACCACCACCACAACAACAAGTCTACCACAACAACAATTACCACCACCACCACCACCATCACAACAACCACCACAACAATAACCACAAAAACAACCACCACCATCAAGACAACCACCATCACTACAATACCCACCACCACAACAACCACCATCACAACAACAACCACAACAATAACCACCACAGCAACAACCACAACAACAATCACCACAACAACAACAACAACATCACAACAACCATAACAATAACAACCACAACAACAATCACCACAACAATAATCACCATCACAATAATAATCACCATCAAAACAACAACCATCACCACAACAACATCCATCACCACAACAACAACTACCATCACAACCACCACCACCACAATAACCACCACAGCAACAACCACAACAAACACCAAAACAATAACCACCACCAAAACTACAACCACCATCACAAAACAACCACCACAATAACCACCGCAGCAACAACCACATCAATCACAACACTAACCACCATTACAACAACAACCACAACAACCATCACCAGTGCAACAACCACCAACACAACAATACCACCACCATAACAACAATAATAACAACAACAACCAACACAAGCACAACCACCACCACCACAAGAACAATCATCATCACCACCACAACAACAACAATGACAACAACCACAAAAAACATCACAACTACCACCACCACCACTACAACTATCACCACAATCACCACCATCACCACAACAACAGCAGCAACAACTATAACCAGCATCACAACAATGACCACCACAACAAACACCACCACAACTACAGCATCCACCGCCACCACTACCATAACCACCACAACAGCAACAACAACCACTCACCACCACAACAGCCACCATTATAACCACCATCACAGCAACTACCACCACCACCACAACCACCACCACTAACACAACAACCACAACACAACCACCACCACCACCAACACAATAACCACCAACAATAACCACCATCACCACCACCACCACCACCACCACAGCAGCAACCACCACTACCACTACAATAACTACCATCACCACCACAACAACATTAACAACCATCACCACCTCTACCACCACAACATTCAGTTTCATAGTCTGAAATCGCTCTAAAAAAAAAAAAAAAAGCCCCACTATTACATGCTTGACCGCTCCAAGATGGCGGGCGCAAAGACGCATAGCCGCTGTACTGAAGAATGGGCGATGAGGCATCTAGTCTTATTTATATCTATGCTGTTGCCATCCAGTGGGAATGGTTGCCTTATTCCTATGCGACGTCTTAGCTGCATGCCCCCTCTGGTCAAAATGTGTGCCAGTTAATGCCGCTAATTCATAAATAATTATTACGGTATATATGATGCCAATACCCACATATAGTGGCAAATGTTTTTTTTTTCTAGGAAATTGCTAAATTGCAGACTGATTGAAGAAATGTCAGCCCCTGTCAATAAACACAAATATTATGGAGGAGAAACCATAAGAATATGGTAATATTAATGATATGAGTAGTACGCTTCAGATCACCTGCTTACAGTTCTTTGCCCCCCCTCCCACTAGTGCGGAGGCTGTGTTCGAATGCGTGGCTCGTGTGTGGTCATAACACTGGCCGCCACGCGTCCCTGGTCATGGATTAGTAATCATGATTGTACATTTGTCGAATTTGCATATCCAACGATTTCGCCCAAAGAGAATGCTATCAGCCGGATCTAGTTCACCCTTGACACTATCTTTTATCCGTGGTCGACTAAAAAAAATAAGCCAGTAGACTTATCGGAAATTAAAAATCCACGGCATACACACCAGTCCAGATATACGCTCGTGCAACCTTTTTTTTTTTTTAGAGCCATCATGAACAATAAAACTGCGTATATTAGGAACAAGTTAGATTTATAAATTGTATATCTCAGTACGGCTATGTATTTAGTTTCTCCAATAGTGTATGTACCATAATCAATATGTAAACGATTTTCTTTAAAACTTGGGTGATTTTTCCTTCGTTATCATGGATAATGAAATGACACGCACCGTCACACTGCGGAAATATTCTATATTTTATATTAGATTACTATTCTCAACATAGAAAAAACTAACCGGTTTTATCTCTAAATTTCGAAGTTGTTTTCAAGTCCCTAATGAAAATAAACTCAGGAATTAAAAATTTTAAATGGCTGCCTTCATTCCCTGTGAATCGGTTTCATCCTCCTTATTACCTCATTTAGCCTTGTTATGTTTTTATTTTTTTATTTTCTTTGAGACGGAATGTTCTCATCCTCAGTGATGTGTGCTGAATTTTATATACAACTGGGACTGTATCCTAGCTAGATTAGAGTACAATTGTGGAAGTTGCATATTAAGAATTCTTTCTTTCAATTCCGCGGTTTTAGCATCATTGAAATGACCATTATCATAACGTAAAAATAAAACAAGCTCTTCAACCTTCATTTTCGTGCACTATATATTTATATAGATTAGGAATAAAGTTATAAATGTTTATATAAATAAATGAATGAATATATATATATATATGTTTGTACTTTATCGTATAAATTTATAGATGAGAGTTCAAAGCTTATCAATATTCTTCCTCAAGAGGGATCAGTTTTGAGAAATTTTACCTAAGGACATGTGGCTTTCGGTGATGCACAGACCTTCACAATGTGCAAATATTTTTTTTTTTTTTTTTTTTTTTTTTTTTTGTATGAGCCTCGATGGTAAACTTAAAGTGCTTCTACTGCATATAAGAAAGAATACTTATTCGAAGTTTCTTGATTGTTTCGGTGACCCCTACATCATTTCAAAGTTATCGTTCTTGAACCCTCGCCAGTTCACTTGACGTATCAATCAATTCCTTGTCATATTTTTTCTAAGATTTTTACACCCTCAGCGGCGTCCACTGTTTTGAAAATAATTAACGTTGCGCAGTCAGTTTTGAGTACATTTGTGGAAGTTGCATATTCAGCAATTTCAACCAATAATAAGTTTATACAGTCATCATTCCAGTAAAGTAAAATTTTTGCTTTTTTGTCTACAATCATGTGTTTTTTAACATCACATATATAGAAAAAAAAATTCCAAGAATTTAGACAGGACATTAATACAGTTCATTCAATTTTCTTTGAACCTGCATTTTTTCGTAGCTGTAATGCACAATAAGTCTACTGAGGTTAGGAATGAAGCAGTATATGGTAATTAATTATTTTGTCGGTATTGCCAAAATGTTTGTACTTTCTCATATAAACTCATAGATTAGAGTCAGAAGCTCATCAATATCCCTACTCACCAGGTGTCAGTTTTGAAAGATTTCACCCAAGAAAATGTGGCTTATGGTGTAACACGAACCTTCATAGTGTGCAAATATATATATATATATTTTTAAATTCTGTTCTTTTACTGCAGATAAAATAGAATACTCATTCGAAGTGTCTCGCTTGTTTCTCGAAGTGTCTCGCTTGTACTTCGAATGAGTATTCTATCAAGTGAAACTTATTTTTCTTAATAACAGATTCATCCTCGTCTTACGTGTCAATCGTTTCCGTTTTATGTTTCCTAAATGTGATTTTATCATCCTCAAAAGTATGTTCTGAGTTTTTGGAATAATTAGGTGTGTTCCCTAATCAATTTTGAGTTTATTTGTGGAAGTATATAGAAAGTTTTCGTTGAAAAGTGCGTTTATATAAGGCCATCAATGCAAAAAAAAAAAAAAAAAAAAAAAAAAAAGCTTTGAACTACCCCCAAAGAGGAAGCTATCAGCGATAACTATTTCACGGTTAGCGCTACCATTTATCCGTGAAGACAAGGCTAAAGACACTGGGAGTAGAATCATCGGAAATTATATACCCAGTTAATCTCAACACGGCATACACACCAGTTCAGGTCGACGCTCCTGCAACATAATTTTTCTCTGTGTATATGAGGAACCAAGTGATGTTTATAAATTGCATATCTCAGTACGGCTATGAGTTTAGTTTTTCCGAAAAATTTATATATGATTAGCATTATATCACCGATTTTCTTGATAACCATTTATTTTTCAGTGACTATATCTTCGTAATTATGGCTAATGATATGACACGAACGTCACACTGCGAAAATATTGTTTACTTTATATTTGATCACTATTCTTCACATGCCACTATAAAGCCTTAATTATACAGGAAAAACTACCGTTTTCTCAAAAATTCAAAGTCGTTTTCACGTCTCTAGTGAACGAATCTCTTTTGGCTTAGAACCCTCAAACTTGAGCCTTCTTTATGTGTGAATTGATCTCAGAAATTTTTTCTCATACATACAATTGGGATTGTTTCCCAGCTGGTTAGGGGTACATTTGTGGAAGTGGGATATTTAATGTTTTCTCGTTCAATTATGCGTTTTTTTTGCATCATTCATATGACCCTTTTCACAACGTGAAAAGAAAACAAACCAGACGACATTAATACAGTTCATTCAGTGTTCCTTCCATTTTTTTTTTTTTTTTTTTTTTAGCTGTCATGCACTATATGTCTATGGAGAATAGGAATAATGTTATAAATGGTAATTAATTATATATCTAGGTATTACGAAAGTGTTTCTTTCTCGTATAAATTTATATATCAGAATCGAAACCTCATCAATATTCCTCCGCAAGAGGGATCAGTTGTAAGAAATTTTACCTAAGGAAATATGGGTTATTGTGGAGCACGAACCTTCACAATGTGCAAATATTCTTCGTTTTTTTTTTTTATTCTTTTTTTTTTAGTCATGAGGTTCAATGGCAATTTTAAAGTGCTTCTACTGCAGAAAAACAAAACAAAATACTCATTCGAAGTTTCTTGACTTTCGGTGACCCGCACATCAGTTCAATCGTATCGTTCTTAAACCGTCACATGCCAATTCTCTTTACGTGTCAATCGATTACTTCTTGTATGTCCTCTAAATAGGACTTCATCATCCTCAGAAACGTCTTCTGAGTATTAGAAACAATTCTTCGTGTTTCGCAGTCAATTTTGAGTACATTTGTGGAAGTTGCACATTTAGCACTAACGACCGAAAATAAATTTATAGAGATCCATCCGAACAACTACTTCATGAGAGCTAATAAATTCGCCAACCCTAATTTTGATCCTACAAAACTCCAAAATTTTTGTTATTATATCTCTGTAATGACAGAATCGCTTCGTATTGATGATATAAAGAAGCTTAGTGAGAAGAAGAAAACATTTCTTGATAAAGGAACTGAAAGGCAACCTACTGACGGTACGATTGGGTACTGGGTTCTTTGTGACACTCTATCAATGTCTGCAGAGGTTGCTCAGTTAACATATGATTTTCCTCGGCTATGAGCAACAAAAAAAAAAAAAAAAATTACTTATGATGAGCTTTCATCCGATTCTAAAGATATTAGAAAAGGAAGAGAGAAAATATCCTAAATTTAATAAAAAAAAAAATTGTAGCTTCTCACTCAACAAAGTACATACAACTGTCTCATAGCCCTGCCTTTTTCTGCAGTTATATATGAGTCATGTGCTGAGATTATCTAGAGTGATCTCAGTGTTCATTTTTGAAAGAAACCATATTTAAAAGACTACATAGAACTAAACATTCACCTAAGAAATAATGCCTCAGCAAGAGACTATGAACTAGCTATGAACTAGCCATGAACTAGCTAATGTCAAATTCACTGTTTGGGAAAACTTTATTCAATCCCTAGAGATATGCTACCAAAACTAAAGTTCACGAAATAGGACAGAATTCCTAAAGTGTTAGGAATCCTTTCTTCAGAAGGGTGATATCTTTAAAAGAATATCGAGTAATAACCATATCCCAGTCTCCAAAAATAGAACTATCCCAGGTTTGTGATACTTAAAATTCTTGAGTTGGGCAAGTTGAAAATGTATCATTTTTGGTATGATGTTCTCAAAAAGCACAATGGGGGAAGAGTAAAAGCAGTGTACTCAGATACAGTTTTGTATTTTCACATGTGAATTACAAAGGTGGCAAAATCGGTAGAAAGGCGGCCTGCAGTCCTAATGGACCCAGGTTCGAATCCCGGCTGGGGCAGGGAACAGTTCAAGGATTTGAATTTCTTAGAAAAGCAGACTTTTCTGATCTACGAGACGATCCGCGAACGTCATAAAAGTACCTCCGCTAATACCAGTACACAAGTCCTGTATGAGACAGCCCAAGCATGTATTCAATATGGATGGTGGGTGTTAGCGCGAAGTGTGGAGATGTAGGAGGACTACTGGGCCCCAAGGAGGACTACTGGGACTTGGGAATAGGCCCTAATGTCTTTGCCCAGAGTCGGACACGTAAAAAAAAAAATCTTTTGTGGACTGGATAGATATATCTAATTTCAGTCACCAGCATCATTTGTACAGCTATGCTACTAATGGACAGTTGGGTCTGTTAAAAAGTGAGGGAAGGGAGAAACTGAGAGTTGATGCATATTGTCTGAAGCCAAAATTATAATCCTAACTCTTGCAGTCAGGCACAGAGATGATGACTGGAAAGAGTATTCCTAGTTTTCACAGGAAAAAAACTTAAACATCAAGAATACAAAGACATTCTTCTGGGGACCAATAAAATTAATAATATTAAAGCCATCAGTATATCTAACCGTCATGGACAGATCACCAAGCCAGGAAACAAGAGAGGGTTGAGTGACTTTGAAGATAAACGTTATTATTTGTCCCCTGCTCACTCAGTCAGCTATGGTCATCCTTTGGCTAACAACACTCTAGTAAATGCAGGGCAAAAAGAATAAGAGGAAGATGATCATTATGACCATGATGAAGAAGAAAAAGTAGAAGTAGAAGAAGAAAGAGATGATAAGGAGCTTCCATCTCTGTGGGGTTCACGACTCATCCCCGTTACCCAATAGTATTTTCCATGCAAGCGAAATCAGGGTCCAGTGTTGTATGACAAAAGGAAAAAATTTTTTTTGGAAAATATTTACTAGATAGGGAAGCCACTTCTTGATCTATTTGGGTGTTTGTATTACTCTTCTCATAGATAATTTGTATGCACATCCTATATATTGTACCTTTGCTGATAATAAAATATCTGCGGTGTTCATGTTTTGTTTATTAGGTGAGGACAGTTTAGTTTTCTTTCAGTAAGTGCTTAAACACCATGGAGAACGTTTATACATCAGAACACAAATATATTTCGTGATCCTGTCAGAATTATTGTCGCGGGGTTTCAAACTCAGGAAACACCGTACTGATATCTAAACTCATCAAATACTATGCAGAAAAGTTTTCAGAAATGTCTGGTGTAAACTATCCCCCTTTTCGAAATGATCGAATCGTTGGCCGTAAATTTTCTGTACACAAAGATATAATTGACCCTTCACGACACTCAAGTTCACAAGGAAAATCACTACTCAGATGATTTGTATTCAAAGGCTGTGCAAATTCAGATTGGAGCCGAAGCTTTCATTAAATGACGTCATTCAAACCTGAGTGTTGTATTATCTCAAAACCTTTTATGACAGGTCTCTTTTCTCGACGTATCCCTTAATGCTACATATATTTTACTCCGACCAACCCGTGACTTGGGACAGGTGGAATGTTTAGATCGTCAGATATTTGGTAAACGTGCAAGATTTTCTTGAAATATACAGGCGAGCCGTTATCAATAAACTTTATGGGTATTTGCTTTTTGATTTAGCTGTAAAAACTCCCCGACAACTGCAATTTAGGTCAAATATTGCTGGAGAGCCTCCTTGTGAAGTAGTATATACCTACAGAAATTAATAGCTTACTTCAAAACATATACTATGATCCTACATATCCTGCACCCTTGGGTAGTACTGAAAAATTATATCTGGCTGCCAAAAAAATAAGCACTCGTGACTAAAACAGATGTAAGAGATTTTTAAAAAAGGTTATAGTGTTTATTCTCTGCATAAATTACAAAGAAATATTTCATCGACGAAACATTGTAGCAGCAGGTCCCCGTATTGTTCTGACATGTGGTCTGGCGATTTGAGGCACTTAGAGAGAAAATAACGGAGTACAATATTTACTGGTATGTGTAGATGTCTTTCACGTTTCATGTTTGTCCATCCCGTTCAACGAAAAATCTGGAGCTACTGTAACGAATACTCCTTCAATCATATTAAGTAAACAAGAATCACAGGGCTAATCAGGACTTCATAGACAGGGGAACAGAATTTTATAATAAAACGCTGGAATCTTACTTGAAGAGGAAGAATATTACTCTGTATAGTGTTTACTCACAAAATACAAAGGCTAGCCTCTGTGAGCGTGCCATAAGAACTCTGAAGCACAAAATCTGTCGACATTTAACTGCATACAACACTAAACTACCTACCCATACCAAGCACACTGGTAAGCACTTACAATCTCACCCCTCATTGAGGCTTGAATGACAAGACACTTAGTGAAATTTATAAGCTAACAGAGCCCGGAGACTGACGAAAGCAGTTTACATTAATGTATAAAAAGCCTATCAAATGTAAAAAAAAAAAAAAAAAAATTCAGACTTAGTGCGAATTATGACTTCGTCCATGAGTAAGAACTTTGCAAAAAAAGGATTTACCATACAGAATACAGAAAAAATATATCGTAATACTAAAATACATAGGATTAAGTAAGGAATTTATGCCTATGAGCTGGAAGACTGGGGCAGAGAAGCAATCGAGGGAATACTTAACAGAGAAGAAATAATTCCTACATTAGCTCCAGAAACCTACCCCATTCAAATATTAAAGAGACGGAAAAAGAAAGACAGCTCTTTGCAGTATTATATTCACTGGAAATCATATCCAGATCGCTTTAACGAGTGGACAGATGCCTCGGAGATTCAGAAAACCATTGATCTCCCACCATCGTGAATTTATTCAGTTTCTTAAAGAAACCAAACCAGACCTGAGGAGGAAATTAATTTCCATGCGTCGCAAACCAGTTAGACAACTTATCAGAGATATTAGCAGATTTCCTGAAGCAATACTTAACAAGAAATGGGAAGGGAATAAGGAAGCTTCGTCCACACCAGTCTGTAATTCGAGAGTGCTTTGAAACCAAAACCATTAAAAAGGAAAAGGCAGATCCCTACCTCTGCTACTGGAGGGTCTATTCTAAGCACCTTGCTACCCATAGCCACTACTGTGTTTGGGAGTCTTCTTAAATAATGACAGTCAAAGAATTCTGCCTAGTACCAAGGTCTCTAGCGGAAACCATTCTTTATACATCTGCCATTCAAAGACCCCAGGAAACTGCTTATCTTAAATCTTCCCATGTAATTGCTCCCAGTCAGCCTTCAAATACAGAACCTCGTCACTTACTTGAGGACACAATCAAAATACTACTCAAACCAGAAGTCCATCAGTATGCTCTTGGGATCTTATATTTACATCTTTAGTACACTGGGATGATATGGGTAATTTAATGTCTCCAATTCACAACATTAATATTATAGATGTAATTCAGTAATGAGTAATTCGAAACACGTTTGATTCAGGTAAAATAACTGCCTTACGAACTTTGGTGAAACTTGCAGATTTACCCGAGGCTTATATCAAGAATCCAAAGGCAAAGAAAAAAGTAATTGGGGGTGGGGTCCACATATAAAAAAAATAAAATAAAATAAAGCAAAGCCATAGTGGTGGGACCCATATTAAGTCTTTCATTACAGCCTGCAGGAAGAGTCTCCCTTAAGATCTCCGTGGGAGAGGCTTGCAAGTCCATTATCGATTAAGGGAAATACGCTTGGCCCATGCTCTTGCTAGACATAGAACGATTATCAACTTCCTTTTTGAGACTTATAACACACTAGTTGGAAATCTAACTATTACTATAAGCAAGATATAGATTTAGATGTTTCCAGTCTGTCTGAATGATAAGGATATAGACTCTCAACTTCAGTATTATCAACAATACCATAGTCATAGGGAAGCGGCTCTCCAATTTTTTTCCGTCAAGTCTTTACTGGATGATTTTCAAGCCATATGACTATCTATCTATCTATCTATCTATTGCCAGACGCCTTGATCCCATACGGGGTGACTACAAACAAAGTGCCTCCACGTCGTCCTGTCCCCCGCCATTTCACTGCCTGCTCCCAGCTCACCCCCCCCCCCTCATATACCTCTCCACTCCATCCCTCCATCTCATCCTTGGCCTCCCCCTCCCTCTCTCCCCCTCCCCCTCCTCGTTAGTCTCTCACTCTCCATCCTCTCCACATGGCCAAACCACCTCAATGTGTTTCTCCTAATGCTCCCTATCACATCCACATCCACACCACAACACTACTTCATATCCTCATTTGTCAGTCTGTCTCTCCATGTGACTCCACATGCTCATTTCAAATAACTCATTTCCACTGCTCTCACTCTTGACTTGTGTCCCTCCAAGAAGGTCCAAGCTTCTCTTCCATACGTTAGAGTTGGTATCACAATACTGTCATGTAACTTTTTCACTTCCATGCTCACATCCCTGTTTCTTATCACTGCTTTCAAGGAACCAGCAACCTTTCTTCCTTTTTGTACCCTTTCAAGCACTTCATCCTCCAAACTTCCATACTTACTCATCATACTACCCAAGTACTTAAAGGTACTCACATTTTCCATTACCTCCTCACTGTACAACCTCACTGTACATTCACTGACCAATTCTCTCGAAGACCATGCTACGTTCACCTATAGATTCCGTTTCTTACACACTCTCCCAAACTCATCCACCAAGCCTTGCAGCTCCCCTTCGTCTTAACAACACAGAATGATCTGCAAATAACAGTACAGGGAGTTTCCAAACACTGCCCACTGTCATTAGGGCCACTCCAACATCCACTGTCCTACCTTGTATCTCTTTTATAACCCCATCCATATATAGACTGAACAACCATGGAGACGTGACATATCCCTGTTTCAAACCAACCTTCAAATAGAAAAATTCACTCAGTTCACATACACATGCACCGCAGCCTTAACCCCCTCAAACAAACTCTTCACTGCATTCAACAACTTCCCATCTACTCCATATATTCTTAATCCTTTCCACAATCCTTGTCTGTCCACCCTGTCATATGCTTTCTCCAGTTCCATGAAGGCAGCATTCAGCTTCTTTCCCTTCTCTAGAAATTTTTTCAGTAAAGATCTAAGAATGAATATCTGATCTACACAATCTCTTCCCTTCCTAACACCTCCCAATTCATCTCCAACTAATTCCTCTGTAATTTCCCTTACACTGTCAATAAGTACCCTACCATATACTTTTCCTATTACACTAAGAAGACAAATGCCCCTATGATTACCATACATTTCTTTTTCCTCTTTTCCTTTGTACAAGGGAATAATTATATCTGACCCAATCCTCCGGAACTCTACCTTCCTCCCATGCCAATCTGCACATCTTCCACATCCATTCTACTACTCTCCCCATCCTTCAGCATTTCACCACACACTATCAGTTCCTGGGGCTTTACCCATTTTGACTTTCTTCATTGCTTCTACAACTTCCATCCTACTGATTCCTTCCTCTCTTCTCACATCCCTCCTTCTCCCAGCCATTCCCCAGCCACTTATACTCGCATTACTTTCATTCTCTATGCTCAACAATTATTAAAGTGTTCTCTCCATCTGCCACCTTTTCTCCCTTCTCCACTAGTAATCTACCTTTTTTATTTTTCATTCCTCGACTAACATCACTGTCACCCAGAACATTTTCTTACAGTCCCTCCACTATACACTCAAATTCCTCATCCATCCTCCTTTTACTCTCACTAATCTTTTCACCTCTTCTTCTCTTCAGTCTCTTAACTTCTTCCACACCCCTATTTCTCATCCACTCACTATATGCTTTCTTCTTTTGTGCCACAGCCTGTCTCACTTCTTCATTCCACCATGCTGTTCCCTGCACACCCTTTCGTCCTCTTTTAATCCCACACATCACCTCACATGCTGCACAGATTTCTTCTGTAAATATCTTGCACATAACTTCCACGTCCTCCATCTGGTCCAATCCATATTTACCCAATCTCTCCTCCACTTCTCTCTTATACTCTGCCTTTTTCTCATCTTCTTGTAACCTTTCCACTGTCCTTGTCCCTACTCCTTCCCCGTGTCCTTCCCTTCTTCTATTTCTCCATTTTACTTGGACCTTAATTCTGACCACCACCAAGTGGTGGTCAGAAAGTCCACTCTCCCAACCTCTACATGCTCTTGCATCCATTACACACCTTCACACCCTTTCATCCACACGCACACAATCAATCATTGCCTTCCTTTCATTCAGTTCATCACCCACCCTTCTCATCACATGCCATGTATACCTGTGGATCATTTTGTGCCTGAAGAAGGTATTGGCTATCACGAACCCCCTCATGGTACAAGTGTCCACTAAAGCACTGCCATTCTCATCTATCTCAGCAGGCACTCACCACTCACCAAATACTCCATCCACTAGCACATTTCCTCTTTTACCATTCATATCACCAATCAAAAACATCTCATTCCTTCCAAACTTTTCCATACACACTTCCATATTTGTCCAGAACTCTTCTCTCACTCTGCGCGATTTTGCGTTGGCGCATACACGCACACAATTGCCCTCATTTGTATTCCAACTTTCATTCTTACCCTCACAAGCCTTGAGCCAACTGATTCATACTCCCCTATATTCTCCTTTCGTCTATTCCAACAATACACACTCCTTTTGCCCTCTCATTCTCACCTACTCCTGCACATCCATACTCCCATTCTCTCACACTCTCACCTCTTCATTTAGTTTCAGTTAACCCCGTCACGTCCCAACCGATTTCGCACCTCCGATACCCGCAAATGCCCTAGCTATTTTGGATTTTTTTTTTTTTTTTTGCTAAAACCTCCGCTTTTGTTAAGTAACAAAGGAAAATCACCAAGAAAGGGCTTTCCGGGGTCCGTAAGTGATCGGAACAGGTGACGTGTGAGGCTCTCACGTTTTCTATGGTAGGTAATTTTGGGAGAAACAACAAAGAACACCTCTACATTTATTGAATTTGAACCAATAAACAATCACAATAATATAATGGTTTTCAATGATATATATGAAAAATAAGCATTGTTCCATCGTGAGAGCATAGCGAGTGTGGTCATATTGGTCATATTTCTTGTTTCAGCAAACATATAATTTTTTCTACTTGTATAATATTGTTTCCATTCCATTTTACCATTTTTTTACTGAATGTAAATTTTTCAGCTGTTTACATTCATTATGAAGACATGCAACAACTATAGCGCGCATCTGCATAATCAGCGCACTTGCTATGGCTCTTATCTCAACATACCATATTATCTTATCACTTTCATAGTATTGTTTTTGTTACATTGAACCTTTCCTAATCCAATGTAAATGTTTTCCATTATTACATTCATTACGAGGGTATTTAGCGAAATGCTAGCGCATATTCAGATAGCAAGCACACTCGCTACCACTCGTGTTTCAACTTCTACTTTATTTCTTCACTCCCAATATACCTCCCAACTTACATTACACCCGTTTCCAACTTATACTACTATTTACATATTTACGGGCCTTATTTATTCCACTGAGCAGAATATCGCATCTATATACACTTGCTAGGAATATTTTGACAATAAATTTATGCACTTACATAACTTTCCACTTATATTACACCCGTTTCCACTTTTCATACTCATATTTACATATTTACGGGCCTTATTCATTCCACTGAGCATCAGAATAGCGCATCTACATACACTTGCTGGGAAGGTTTCCACTTAGAATATATTTATGCCCTTACAGATTTTTCCACATAATACACCCGTTTCCACTTCCATACTACTATTTACAGATCTACGGCCTTATAATTACACTGAACGTCTGTTTGTCGCATTTCTTTCTGAGTATGAGCACCATATCAGGAGTGTATCAAGGTGTGATACTAAAACAAAGGTGAATGCAGAGACCCACGTCACACTGAACGCAATGGTAGCGGGTGTCTTTTCTCTGAGTGGTGGGTCTCACACGGGAATTGCTACACACATGACACCTCCGGTGGGGCCTAGGTCTGTTTGGCTGGGAAGGTATAGGAGTGGGGAATGGCGAACGAATATTCTCAGGGGAATTTGGGCGGTAGGGGCAGTGTGTGTGCAGTGTTGGGGCCTCTCAACCACATACCTGGCAAAAATCTCACGTGTAAGTTCCCTCACAAACCCTTCAAAGATTTCCTGCACTCCTGTTGTCATGGCGTGTAGGTGGTGGCAATTCAGGGCAGTTATATCTAGTAGGTGAAAGAAGAGCTTCTTGTACCACTTCATCGTGGTCCTGGCACACTCGACAGTGGATATCATGAAGTCTGGTCCACCAGGCGCTTGTTGATGTTATAATCAAGGACACACTCAGGTTTCCATATGTGGCTCCTCCTCTCGCTGTGGTAATCCGCGGACTCTGTACGGTGCATCAAGGGACAAGAGGCTGACTTCTCTGTTGTGGTTCCAAACTGTAGCTAGTATATTGTTAGGCTGGAAGAAGACCACCTCATTTCTTTCAAGTTTCCGCCCCACCTTGACCATGTGACGCCGGTTCACCTCGCCGGTACCACAGATTCCCGTGTCATGCCTGTGTAGATAACGAGCGAGAAGAGGGCTAGTGTACCAGTTGTCCAGGTAAAGGACGTGACCACAATGAAGGTGGTCTTCAATCATTGTCTCTACCACTGCTCCAGACAGTACAATACTCTGATCTTCTATTATGTATGTCTGTGCACCGGTGTACAAGACTATGTCTTGCACATAACCAGTCCTACAAACATAAAAAGATCTTGAACCCAAAACGGTTCCTTTTGCTGGGTATGTACTGCCGAAAGGAAATATTGCCTCTCCACAACACGAGACTCTTGTCTATAACAAGATCTCTATAGGGATAAAATGAGGAACGGAATGTTTGACGTAGGTGATCAAAAACGAACATAATTCGCATCATCTTATCAGTGTCATTTGCATTGACAGGATCATCAGCATCGTAAAAGTGGAGCAGGCCTAGAATTTGCTGAAAGCGATTTCGGCTCATGATTTGGCTAAATATTGGTGTCTGCACGATAGGGTCCTTTGTCCAGTATACCGGAATTCTGTTTTTATGTACAATACCCGTCAAAAGTACCAGGTCAAAAAATAAAAACATTCTGCAAGGGAGACAGGGTAATCATAAATGATGGAATGCCTGTTTCTTGTGCCCAGTCTTTCATTCTCATGGCACTGGCTGCTAGGGAAACGGTTTGTTTGTTCCACTATTTGCTCCACAAAGCCCTCACTGAAAAACATGTGGAAAAAATCCAGCCTGGTGGAACTAGGGTGAATTCCTGGAGCAGTGCAGCCAGCGTGCCGCTGCTCAGTGAAGGGGTGAATGATGGGAGAAAAATCACTCTCATCCTCCCAATTCCGAGTCACAAAACCCTTGCCCCCATCATCCCCATTGTCGCCTTCGTCGCGGTAGGAAGGAGATGCTGGTGGGGGAGGTTGGGGAGGAGTGGGGAGGGCTTCCCCACTGGCACTCCTCTTCCCTCGGCCTTTCCCTTACCCTTACGGCCTTGTGGAACATTAGGGGGCTGTTGGGATGAAGTCTGGGAATACTGGAGAGCATAAGACGTGATTTGGAATGGCTCCTCCACACCTCCCCCCTCCAACACAATACCACGTGATTCATCACGCACCCTCACTGGCCCACATCTCTGGGAATATTGGGGAGCATAAGACTTGCTGGGGAGTGGCTCCTCCTCACCTTCCCCCTCCATCACCACACTACGTGATTCATCACTGCTCCACGTGATACTCCCCGCCACGTCACACCACCACGGGAGAGCGATGACTCCCGTGACTCTCACTTTCTATACTTGCCTCTGCACTTTCCATTTCACTCCCCACTCCGTCCACCCCACTTCCACCATCCCCAAACAAAACACTAGGCCCATACCTGCTTGTACGAAATGCTGTGCACTCGGGGCAGCGATGGGTGATTATCTCGCGGCCGTACCACGTGGCAGCACGTCCCACGGCTCCGTCCTCATCCTCGTCCTCGTCCTCGAATTTGGGCTCAACATCACGTAGGGGCTGACGAGAGGTGGTTGCACGATGTTTTTGTGCAGTCTGGCCCTCTCTAGCAGCACGATAATTCACGTAGCGCCACTTCCTGGGGGACGGGACCTCCTCATCACTGCTGCTGGTTTCCTCCTCCTCTGGTTGGACATAATCTTTGTCCACCACCTTGTCATCGAGTGGCGAATGACTGTCGCCTGTGAAGGCGTCCAGGGCAGCTTGGATTTCCTCCTCTGAGAGACCTCTATGTGCCATGTCTGACCAGGGCCACTGCTAACAGGTGACTGAGCTGAGGGTGAGCATGGGTCACGCGGGGTCGCTGAGTGTCCCCACCTGGTGGCAGGTAGGGGAAGGTTGACCCTAAGTACCAAAAATCAAGCGCGAGATTTGAAAATTGTGCAAATTATGCACCTTGGAAATTGCACGACATACCAGTACGTCGACGGGACGAGTAATTACATAATGTTGCAATGTACTCATACGTCGACGTGACGCCTCGGGTTAATCCACACACATCCACTTTCGCACCCTCAAGCACCCTGGACAATCTCACTCTCACCTCATCATTTGCACCCCTTATATTCCGCGTCGCCATCCATATCATGTCCTCTCTTTGGTCCTTAGTCATCTTTTGGTCTGTCCTGGTCTGAGACTTCTTGTTCATATTTTTAGTTAGTTCTTTTCTGGGGAAGGGCACTATCCCACCGCCAACCCACTTGCTGTCACGTAGGGAACACGTGTTGTTTGGTTATAAGGTTACCACCCAGTATTGTAAATGGTTTCCTGGTTTACAGGAAATCATTTAGCTTGCCACTCAGTGTAGAGCTACCCTAAAAAATAGAGTACCACTACACTAAGTGGGTGGATGATGGGCACCCCCACCTACCACATATGACAAGATTTATAATTAATCCACTTAAGAAACATTGGAATGGTATCGTGTGTTTTTTGTAATGATAATGGTATCGTCGGGTGTGACATACCCAATAGGAAAAAAATTCATAACTATTTTTCTAATGACAATGTAATGGAAATAACCATAATTCATGATCTTTGGAATGTGCTTAACCTATTGAAACAGGAAAATAAAAGAAAGTAAAAAGGGAACCTCTATCTGTAAATATATGAAAAATATTCTGAAAATTTTTTGAAAAATAAAGCTTCACCAACAACTACAGACAAAAAACTAATAAACACAAGATGAGGAGTTTGACTGGGACAGGGAAGGTTTGGAGCCAGCAGATCCAGTTGTTAGAATGACTATATTTGTAGTTGCCACAGTCAGTGCAAAATTTAAGTCGTGTGTGTGTGTGTGTGTGCAGTTTATAAGCCCAGCTACCCAACTATGTGAAGTGGAACGGTCACTCTAATAAAAATTACGAATATTGGTCTGGTGTTCTCTATTTGAACTTGGCACATAAGGAGAAATACAATTATATATGTAAAAAAAAAAAAAATTAGCTTTCCATACATCTGACCTAAGTGTGTGTGATAAATGTTGCCTGGACACGATATACGAAGGAGCGGTGACGGTATAACTGACTGCTGAGCAGGCCTAAGGTGGGGGGAGGGGAGGGGTGAGAGGCGGGGAAGACTTAAGACAAAGAACGAGAGAGAAGGGGGAGAGGGGGAGAGAAGCAAAGAGAAAGTTATATAATTATAAAAAGAGTGAGTGGGAAAAGTAAAGAGAGAGAGAGAGAGAGAGAGAGAGACAGCTGGGGGAAGTGAAAAGGTAAGCACTGGAACCCAGAATTGTGCAGCGGACGACACTGGATTACAATGATGGTGAATATTTTCAATCTGAGAATGCAGTTCAATACGGTAATAATTTATTCTAAAAATATAGTCCAAATCTTGGCCGTTGAAAGCGTGTGCGACGACAGTTTAGTCATGTTTACAGGACATGAGAAAATTTGGGTCTAATCAGTAACTGGCAGCTGGAGGTGGAGGGTGGGGGAGTTGGGGGCAGAAGGCGGGGTAGATTTGTTCGCGATTTCCCCCTTCCCTCTGTCCAGGGTAGAGGGGGGAAGGAAGGGGTAACCCCTGAGCAGAAATTAGTACGCGTGACTGTACAGTCGTCAGCACAAATTCGCTGCAAACCTGCTCGTGTGATGTTGGTCGTTTTGTCTGGCAACGGTGTATGGGAACTAGTTGCCACGTCAGCTTTTTTACGCTCTAAAGACGTTTGTAAAAATTAGTACTGTAAATCGCCCAGAATGAAATATTCTTTATTTCTGATTAGCAAAATAATGTGCTAAAGACGAAAGAAGAATGTTGTGGAATGAAACTTCCGCTCTCTCCCCGTACCCCTCCTGGTGACCCGCCTCAGCCTACCTCTTACCACACCTCCCTCCCTGCTGTCCTTCATTTCCACTCCCCTCTCTCCCCACCCTGTCTACCTTATATTATCCACGGCACTAATGGACGCAATAAACCGCACTTTTCTTTATTTCTTGTCTACTCCTGTAACCTTTTTGTTTCTCTACTTTCGTGAAATTCTTGCCATGCCAGTCTTTTTCTCCCATCTTTTACTTCAAACATGATGCAGCAATTCGAATCATTATGATTCTGATACTGCTTCATGAATCAGTGAACAGTATGATGCGAATGGGAACATTTTCTGTGGAAAGAGAGAGACAGTAGGAGGAATGGGCACGAACGTTTGTTTAATTCCGCCTACCGAAATAATAGCCACCGACTGCCAGGCTCACAAAAAAAAAAAAAAAAAAAAGAACAAGGAAACAAGGAATACATCATAAGCACGAGACCTCAAACGTTTCTGTATCTAGCGGCTGTTGGTGGTGACAAAGTTTCGGTACCCCCCTCGATGGAAGGAAGTGGAAGTCAGGGTTAGAGAGAGGGCAGGTGAACGGACAACCGTGAGTGGTACTTTGGAACTGAGCTACGAGGCGAATAGTGAGAAGCCTATTGACACTGGATTCGAAACATTTCCATGCTATTCACTTGCAAAACATTATGTGTTCGTAACATACTGTAACATATAACATAGACTACTGCGTTATCATGGTGTCCTGTGATACTGACCCATCTTTTTCGGATCATCACAAAAATAAAGCACCGAGCCAGTTGTATATAAGTTGCAACTTGCCATTATAACTGCAGTCATAATTTATGTGAATGTTATCCCTGAATTGTCTATAGCTATAATAATGATTGTGAATTTAATGTTGATTTTCGCAGTAGTTGTGCGGATGGTTATATATGTGGCAATTATTTTATGTGGACGACTAAACCACATTGTGAAGGACAGCGGAGAGCATTCGCCAATAATTTACTATAACCAGATGAAATTAGATGCAAACAACACAAAATATTATGAGACAACGAAGACACAGCTGTGGTATACTGCTCCGCCTTGTTATCAAGGCCTTCACTGGGGCTTCACCTCATACGTGCATTATTTTCCTTTAGTCTCTGCCTCTTTTATTACTCTTACTTCCCGGTATCCTCTTACTGCGAGTCGTCATATTCCTTGGAGGGTTTCTTGTCGTCCGGTCCCATAACCCCTACTGAATTACATTATTCCTCTCATCATCACTCCCAAACAAATAACGTTAGCCCAAGACTGCTGAATCTGTGAATACCATTATTGCCACTGCCACTACTACTGTAATCCCCCTTTTCCAATTGTTTCTAATTTCCCTCACAGTACTACTACTGCTGCCCCTATTGCTACTCCACTATAAATCTGTATAATAATAAATATGATTGTCCTTATGTCTGTGTATCTGTTAATCATAATTATTGTCCCTGTCTCACCGTCGACAACTCGTCATTGACCCGGCACCGCTACTCCAGTTCCCACCCACCATGGATTCTACTCCTCCCCCACTCCGACACCACATTACCCTTCACCTCATCCTTGGGCCAGAAGGCCTGTTGTTCACCCTTTACCGGTGAATATACGTGGCACGCATTAATAATAAAAAAGAAGGCATTTGAGAGCTAAATGGTAATCGCCCTTTAAAATATTCTGTTTGCCAAGTCCAAACTTTAGGCCATATTTTTATACCATGAAGGTTTTATGTTGACAGCTCAAGCCATTCATGAGATTTAATGGTGCTAAAGGCAGGCAATAAAAACTAGTTGACCTTTAGTAGTTAGTTTGGTGACCTTGACTCTGACCCCGAGTTGCCATTTTCGAACTCCTCCAAGATTTTGGCCATATCTTGATACACTGAAGGCTTCATGTTGATAGCTCAAGCCGTTCATGAGATATAATAGGAACACACACACACACACCACACACACACAGATGCAGTTAAAAGCATGATCGCTCCGCCTTCTACAGGTAGGCGATAATAATATAATAATAACAACAACATCGTAGATGTATACTGTAGTGTTCCTAACATTACACTTAATAACTGCAGACCCAAATGTGCTTATATTACGGGGCACTGATATATTGACCACAAAACCGACCACAGACCGTTCTTATCATTACCACTGCACGTTCCCTAAAGCACTTCACCATGGTAATACAACCCACTGTAGTCCTCTGTGAGATCGCTACACGTGTTTAGGAAAAATAAGAGCACAACATGCCTACAAACCACTAAAATAAGCATATGATGTTTCACTGACATCCATCAAATAGCCTAGGAGAAGTTAGTGGACAAACAAACAAACGACTGGACACAGACAGACAGAAGCAGATTGTCTCGCGTCGGTATGTAACGACCGACAAAACTTTTGTGATCATGCATTGCACGTGTCATCACAGTAATAATAATAATAATAATAATAATAATAATAATAATAATTAATCACATGTTATTAGGTACGATACTGAGAAGGACACACACTGGAATAGCATGTGTCGACGCAATGCAGAATCTGTTTGCCATGACAGAAGGTTGGGTTGCGATCAAACATTAATTTACAGTAGTATTACTATAACCCTACCATTACAGCATATTATGGCACTGTTTGGTTTTATGTCACAGCTGTTTTCACTTGTTTTATCAGGGAAATTATGGTGTTTGTCCTCCTCTGTATCATTTTTTTTTTTTTTAATGCGAGGAAGAAGGAACCAAAGGCCATGAGCCCGCAGTAACAGTTCCCTCTAAGAGAAAAACAAAATACAATAGAGAGCCAAATTCAAGATCCGATCATTTTGAGATACCTGGACACACTGCGTTTGAAAGACTGGAGATCATAGGCAGCAGGAAATACAGACAGAGGGAGACAGTTCCAGAGCTGACCTGTTGCATAAATGAAAGACTGGGAGTAACGGTTAACTCTTGCATTAGAGAGTTGGACAGAAAATGGATGAGAGTTTGCTGCCAGACGGGTGCTACGCGCCCGTCATAGAGGTGGAGGAATGCAAGCAGACAGTTCAGAGGAGCAGTGACCATTAAAGTAGCGATAGAAAAGAGATAAAGATGCAACAGAGCGGCGAAGAGACAGAGGTTGAAGGGAGTCAGTAAGAGGAGGAGAGTTAATGAGACGAAAAGCCTTTGACTCCACCCTATTGAGAAGAGCTGTATGTGGGGAGCCTCCCCACACATGAGAGTTGTACTCCACACAGGGGCGGATAAAACCCCTGTATAGAGTCAACAATTGTGCAGGGGTAAAGAAAGAGCGGAGTCGGCTTAGCACACCCAATCTTTTGGAAGCAGATTTTACAAGAGATGTAACATGTGATTACTACTACTACTACTACTACTATTACTACTACTACTGCTGCTACTACTACTACTACGATTATTATTATTATTATTATTATTATTATTATTATTATTATTATTATTGTTATTATTATATTATTATTATTATTATAACTATGATACCTACAAAGCAGGATCGCAATAGTTTTGTCAGGTTGTCATATACCGATGCGAGACATTCGGCCTCAGTCTATGTCCAGCCGTGTGTTTGTCCGCTAACTTCTAGGCAATTTAATGGATGTCAGTGAAACGTCACAGGTGTATTTTAATGGGTTGTAGGCATGTTGTGCACTGTTATTTTTCCCAAATATGTGCAGTGATTCCACAAAGGACTTCAGTGGGTTGTATTACTATGGTGAAGTGCTACAGGTAAGGTCCAGTGGCAATGATAGGAACGGTCTGTGGTCGGTTCTGTGGTTAATATATCAGAGCTCCGTAATATAGGCACGTTTGGGTCTGCGACTTTTATATTTATGTAATGTTCGGAATCCTGCAGATGTATGTTGTTGCTGTCAATTTTATAATTATTCTTATTAATGCATGCCACGTATATTCACCGGTAAAAGGTGAACAAAAGGCCTGGTGGCCCAAGAAGGAGGTGAGGGGTAAAATGGTTCGGAGTGGGGGAGGAATAGAGCTCATAGCGGGTGGGAGAGAGGGAGGTGGGGTGCAACTGGGGTAGCGGTGCGGGATAAGTGACTAGTTGTCGACGGTGGGACAGGGACAACATGATTGAACAGATACACAGACATAAGGCCAATCGTATGTATTATTATACAGATTTATAGTGGAGTAGTAATAGGAGTAGCAGTAGTAGTACTGTGAGGGGAATTGCAGTAGACACAATGGGGAAAGGGGGAATTGTAGTGGCAGTGGCAATAATGGTGTTAACAGATTCAGCAGTCTTGTGCTAACGTTGTTTGTTTGGGAGTGATGATGCGAGGAATAATGTAATACAGTAGGGGTTATAGGACCGGACGACAAGAAACCCTTCAAGGATTATGACGACTTGCAGTAAGAGGATACCGGGAAATAAAAGTAATACAAGAGGCAGAGACTGAAGGAAAATAATGCACGTATGAGGTGAAACCCCAGTTAAGGCCTTCATAACAAGGCGGAGCAGGATACCACAGCTGTGTCTTCGTTGTCTCATAATATTTTGTGTTGTTTGCATCTAATTTCATCTGGTTATAGTATATTATTGGCGAATGCTCTCCGCTGTCCATCACAATGTGGTTTAGTCGTCCACATAAAATAATTGCCACATTTATAACCATCCGCACAACTACTGTGAAAATCAACATTAAATTCACAATCATTCTTTATTATAGCTATAGACAATCCAGGGATAACATTCACAAAAATTATGACTGCAGTTATAATGACAAGTTGCAACTCATATACAACTGGCTCGGTGCTTTATTTGTGTGATGAGGATCCGAAACAGATGGGTCAGTATCAAAGGACACCATGATAACACAGTAGTCTATGTTATATGTTACAGTATGTATGTTACGAACGCATAATGTTTTGCAGGGGAATAGCATGGAAATGTTTCGAATCCAGTGTCATTAGGTTTCTCACTATTCGCCTCGTAGCTCAGTTCCAAAGTAACACTCACGGTTGTCCGTTTACCTGCCCTCTCTCTAACCCTGACTTCCACTTCCTTCCATCGAGGGGGGTACCGAAACTTTGGTTCGCGGGTGTACATGGCTTCAGGCCAAAGAAAACTTGCCCCTGATGTGGCGTGAGGGGGGATCGGACCAACCCGGGTGGTGGGGGGAATCCCCCCCCTCGGCCGCCTCCATGCCACCCTCAACACCACTCCCTCACGCCCTCCTTGTCCCCCATCACTCTCCCACCCCTCCACGCAACTGCATCTCTCCCCACAACAACCTGCGTCCCTTCCCACCCTCTCTTGCCCCTCCTCCCTCCCTGCTATCCTCGTCCCCCCCGCCAAACCCCACCCCATGTCTCCCTCCTTGTCCCTCAATACCCTTCCAACCCCCAACAGGCCTCCGAGTGTCAGGCCTGATGTACGTACCTGTTTCATATTATTTCTACTTTTTCCCAAATTTTTACGCTTCATTTCTCACTTCGTACCCACCGGTTTCTGTACGTACACCCGCGAACCAAAGTTTCGGTACCCCCCTCGATGGAAGGAAGTGGAAATCAGGGTTAAAGAGAGGGCAGGTGAACGGACAACCGTGAGTGGTACTTTGGAACTGAGCTACGAGGCGAATAGTGAGAAACCTAATGACACTGAATTCGAAACATTTCCATGCTATTCACCTGCAAAACATTATGCGTTCGTAACATACATACCGTAACATATAACATAGACTACTCTGTTATCATGGTGTCCTGTGATACTGACCCATCTGTTTCGGATTCTCATCACACAAATAAAGCACCGAGCCAGTTGTATATAAGTTCCAACTTGTCATTATAACTGCAGTCAAAATTTTTGTGAATGTTATCCCTGGATTGTCTATAGCTATAATAAAGAATGATTGTGAATTTAATGTTGATTTTCACAGTAGTTGTGCGGATGGTGGCAATTATTTTATTTGGACGACTAAACCACATTGTGATGGACAGCGGAGAGCATTCGCCAATAATTTACTATAACCAGATGAAATTAGATGCAAACAACACAAAATATTATGAGAACGAAGACACAGCTATGGTATCCTGCTCCGCCTTGTTATCAAGGCCTTAACTGTGGCTTCATCTCATACGTGCATTATTTTCCTTCAGTCTCTGCCTCTTTTATTACTCTTACTTCCCGGTATCGTCTTACCGTGAGTCGTCCTGTCCTATTACCCCTAGTGTATTACATTATTCCTCGCATCATCACTCCCAGACAAACAACGTCAGCACAAGACTGCTGAGTCTGTTAATACCATTATTGGCACTGCCACTGCTACTGTAATCCCCCTTTTCCTATTGTGTCTAATTTCTTTCACAGTACTACTACTGCTGCTTCTATTAATACTCCATTATAAATCTGTATAATAATAAATATGATTGTCCTTATGTCTGTGTATCTGTTAATCATAATTGTTGTCCCTGTCTCACCGACGACAACTCGTCACTGACCCGGCACCGCTACTCCAGTTCCCACCCACCATGGATTCTACTCCTCCCCCACTCCGACACCACCTTACCCTTCACCTCATCCTTGGGCCAGAAGGCCTGTTGTTCACACTTTACCGGTGAATATACGTGGCATGCATTAATAATAAGGCATTTCAGAGTTAAACGGTAATCGCCCTCTAAAATATTCCGTTTGGCAAGTCCAAACTTTAGGCCAGATTTTGATACCATGAAGGTTTTATGTTGATAGCTCAGCCATTCATGAGATTTAATGGTGCTAATGGAAGGCAATAAAAACTAGTTGACCTTTAGCAGTTAGTTTGGTGACCTTGACTCTGACCCCGAGTTGCCATTTTCGAACTCCTCCAAGATTTTGGCCATATCTTGATATGCTGAAGGCTTCATGTTGATAGCTCAAGCCGTTCATGAGATATAATAGGAACACACACACACACACACACACACACACACACACACAGATGCACTTAAAAATATGATCGCTCCGCCTTCTGAAGGTAGGCGATAATAATATAATAATAACAACAACATCGTAGATGTGTACTGTAGTGTTCCTAATATAACACTTAATAACTGAAGACCCAAACGTGCTTATATTACGGAGCACTGTTATATTAACCACAAAACCGACCACAGACCGTTCTTATCATTACCACTGCACCTTCCCTATAGCATTTCACCATGGAAATACAACCCACTTTAGTCCTCTGTGAGATCGCTACACGTGTTTGGGAAAAATAACAGTGCACAACATGCCTACAAACCACTAAAATAAGCATATGATTTTTCACTGACATCCATCAAATAGCCTAGGAGAAGTTAGTGGACAAACAAACAAACGACTGGACACAGACAGACAGAAGCAGAACGTCTCGCATCGGTATGTAACGACCTGACAAAACTCTTGTGATCCTGCATTGCAGGTGTCATCACAGTAATAATAAAAAAAAAAAAATAATAATAATAATAATTAATCACATGTTATTAGGCACGATACTGAGAAGGACACACTGGAATCGCATGTGTCGACGCAATGCAGACTCTGTTTGCCATGACAGAAGGTTGGGTTGCGGTCAAACATTAATTTAGTATTACTATAACCCTACCATTACAGGATATTAAGGCACTGTTTGGTTTTATGTCACAGCTGTTTTCACTTGTTTTTTCAGGAAGATTATGGTGTTTGTCCTCCTCTGTATGATGGATATTAACACGTGATTACTACTACTACTACTACTACTACAACTACTACTACAACTGGTACTACTACTACTACGATTATTATCATTATTATTATTATTATTATGATGATGATGATGATGATGACACCTACAAAGCAGGATCGTAATAGTTTTGGCAGGTTGTCATATACCGATGCGAGACATTCGGCCTCAGTCTATGTCCAGCCGTGTGTTTGTTTGTCTGCTAACTTCTAGGCAATTTAATGGATGTCAGTGAAACGTCACAAGTGTATTTTAATGGGTTATAGGCATGTTGTGCGCTGTTACTTTTCCCAAACATGTGTAGTGATCCCACAAAGGACTTCAGTGGGTTGTATTACTATGGTGAAGTGCTACTGGTAAGGTCCAGTGGCAATGATAGGGACGGTCTGTGGTCGGTTCTGTGGTTAATATATCAGAGCTCCGTAATATAGGCATGTTTGGGTCTGCGACTTTTATAATTATGTAATGTTCGGAATACTGCAGATGTATGTTGTTGCTGTCAATTTTATAATTATTCTTATTAATGCATGCCACGTATATTCACCGGTAAAAGGTGAACAACAGGCCTGGTGGCCCAAGAAGGAGGTGAGGGGTAAAATGATTCGGAGTGGGGGAGGAATGAGCTTATGGCGGGTGGGAGAGAGGGGGGTGGGGTACAACTGGGGTAGCAGTGTGGGGTAAGTGACGAGTTGTCGACGGTGGGACAGGGACACAGACATAAAGACAATCATATATATTATTATACAGATTTATCGTGGAGTAGTAATAGGAGTAGCAGTAGTAGTACCGTGAGGGGAATTGGAGTAGACACAATGGGGAAAGGGGGAATAGTAGTGGCAGTGGCAATAATGGTATTAACAGATTCAGCAGTCTTGGGCTAACGTTGTTTGTTTGGAAGTGATGATGCGAGGAATGTAATACAATACGGGTTATAGGACCGGACGACAAGAAACCCTCCAAGGATTATGACGACTCACGGTAAGAAGATACCGGGAAGAAAGAGTAAATAAAGAAGCAGAGACTGAAGGGAAATAATGCACGTATGAGGTGAAGCCACAGTTAAGGCGTTGATAACAAGGCGGAGCAGGATACCACAGCTGTGTCTTCGTTGTCTCATAATATTTTGTGTTGTTTACATCTAATTTCATCTGGTTATAGTAAATTATTGGCGAATGCTTTCCGCTGTCCATCACAGTGTGGTTTAGTCGTCCACATAAAATAACTGCCACATTTATAACCATCCGCACAACTACTGTGAAAATCAACATTAAATTCACAATCATTCTTTATTATAGCTATAGACAATCCAGGGATAACATTCACAAAAATTATGACTGAAGTTACAATGACAAGTTGCAACTTATATACAACTGGCTCGGTGCTTTATTTGTGTGATGAGAATCCGAAACAGATGGGTCAGTATCATAGGACACCATGATAACACAGTAGTCTATGTTATATGTTACGGTATGTATGTTACGAACGCATAATGTTTTGCAGGTGAATAGCATGGAAATGTTTCGAATTCAGTGTCATTAGGTTTCTCACTATTCGCCTCGTAGCTCAGTTCCAAAGTACCACTCACGGTTGTCCGTTCACCTGCCCTCTCTTTAACCCTGACTTCCACTTCCTTCCATCGAGGGGGGTACCGAAACATTGGTTCGCGGGTGTACGTAGTTGGAGAATGCTGTATATTGTACTACATACGACGCATCTTTTTTTTTTCTAATCTCCCTACCTTCCCAGATTAGCACCTCTGAGTAGTGTCCGTGTTAGTTTTCGAAAGACTATGAAGCCTTGTAGGGCTACTCCTTGCTCCTGTTTCATCTCCCCACACATAAAAACACACCTGTTTTCATGGATGGTTTGATAAATTCTAATGAAATGGAGAGTTTCCACAAGAGAATTTGGTTGTTGCCGAAACTGTTATGATAAGTATGATGAAGTGTAATGATGTGATAACTGTAATGGTGTGATAAATGTGTAACGAGAGGTTGGGAGAGTAAAAAGAGAAATCGTTTTTTTTTTTTTTCCCTTTCTTATGCATGCCTTTATAGCATTATTCAACTTTATTTTCATGCCCTTGATGATTATAAACATTTATATGCGTCGGTGTTAGTTTTGGAATGACTATGAGGCCTTGTAGGGCTACTCCCCACACCTGTTTTATCTCCCCACACCAATATACACACACCTGTTCTTATGGCTGGTATGACAAATCCCATTGAAATGGAGGGTTTCCACAAAAGAATTTGGTTGTTGCCAAAATTTTTCTCTCCAAGTACCACCAAGGCCTTGTAGGCCTACTCCCCACACTACTTATCTTCCCACACCTACATACACACCTGTTTTCATGGTAGATGTTACAGAACACACTGGTGCTATCTTTTCATGCGAAAAGCTGGTTATTTCCAATCCTCGTACCTATAGGCCTACTCTCCACAGCCTATTGTACATTATCTCCCCACAGTCTAGTAATCTCCCCACACCTATATACGCCTGTTTTCATATTTGGTGTGACAGAACACTTTGAAATGTCCTATTTCAAGAAAAATTGGTAGGTATCAAAATTTTCATGTTTTCGATTGTATTCGAGGGGTAACTATCATAAACTTTTTTGAACTTTGACGCGCGATTGTGCGGTTACCATTAGGCCTACGGGGATACGGATTGCGTTGTCAGGTGTGTAAATTCTTCCTCTTTTGCCAGAACACAGTCAATTTGCCCTTGGTGAAAGTCGCCAAAACACCCCCCGAATTGCGGTTGTGAGAGGTACCCTGCCTGAAACAATTGCGGTCTTAAGGGGTTGAAAGTAATGCTTATCAAAACTAAGCATACCCAAATTTGATACTAACAAGAGTTTGCAAGATGTTTTGGGGAGATGGTATATAATTCTAAGTACTGAAACACAGATTTACTTTAAAAAATTAAAAGACTTGTCAAAACTATTGTATATCCACGCTTGATTACTACTAGCATTTAGTCATAATAGCATGTAAGATGTTCCTGAGTGATAGTATGTTATTCCATGTATTGTTATCGGTATTTATTAATTTTTTAAGTGAGAGAAATTCTTATGTAAGTTGTTACGAGTAAAAAAAAAAAAATCCTGACCTATAAAACAATAGTATATAGCATTTCTTTGTTTATATAATTATATTCTATAAGGGAACAGACATGCCACTGAAAAACACTGACGACATATACCACTATGTCTCTTCCATTGCAAGTGAAGATTTTTCCCAGATAATACCACAACAAACTTTCAGAATAGCATTATCCCACTGCAGCTAGATCCAAATCATGAATATGAAGTTTAGGTAGGTAATATTTTATTCCCAAAATATTGTGATCCGGATAATAAAATTGGTTTTCATGCACGAATAATGAGATCTGAAAACGAAGACTACGAGTACAATTTTTATAATTATATACCTGAAACAAATATTGTTTCCATCTAGTTCTCGCAGTTTAGTATGTATTGTCGAATCCATTAACCATCAAATGCTGAAAGAACTTCAGGAAATTGTTCAAGAAACGTATGCTGATTATTTCCCTTTCCAGCAGATATTTCATTATGCTTACAACATAGGGTTGGCTTCCAAAAAAATGGTAGTTGCGGCTGATGCAGGGCGTATATACACCTTGTTATCAATGGAGTTTGCTCCTCAAATTGCCAAAGTGCTGGGGTTTGAACCGAGAGTTCGTTATTCGGTATTTCAGAAAAAAAAAAAAATGAAAAGGAAAGTCCTTCATCATCGAATCCCAATCCTGTTAAAGTTATAGGTTCATATCCACCCATATCTGATGGTTTCAATGATTATTCATATGTGTACTCTGATCTGGTTAACCCTTAGAGATTCGGGGGACAAATTGTGAATATCCTTACTGCTATACCCCTACAGAATGATGTGACGATTAAGGATGCTAATTCTATAATGTACAAAACAATTAGTAGTTCAAACATAGTGTTGGCATAAAAATTACTCATCAGAATGGTGGACCAATACACTTTGAAGACAATCACAGTGTTAACTGCGTTTTACATATACGATGCTTACAGATTCATTATTGCTTTTTGATTTCTCCTTCCAAAGATGAATTCTATACTATGCAAAGACCCATTCCTACTCAAACGAGGAGGGGCTCTAAGCATTATAACTACGTTTAGGAGTTACCATATACTACCAACGGGTGGCTGGTATTTTTGACTTTCTAATGGGGCACAGGGAAACGGGTAACTATGGTAGGTGGGGGCGCTCACCATCCACTCGATGTAGTGCTGCTCTCGGGTGTCTGCCCTTTCCTGTTCTCTATCCATCTTTCCTTCCATCTTCTTTCGTTCATTCGTTCCTCTTCCTTCTGCCTGTGGTTGACTTACACTGTGACAAGCCAAATGGTTTCCTGTACACCAGGAAACCATTTACTACGTTGGGTGGTAACCATAAAACCAAATTTTGTCGCCTGGTGGTTTAGTGGATAATTACTGAGCTCCAATCGGACTGAGCCAGTGAAGGTTTATATCCAAGGGATGGTTGGGGTTTATTGCTAATGTAATGCCACTCAGGGATGAGTGAGGCTGGTCATTCTCATCTAAAATGTCAGGACCAACTTGCCTAGCCCCGGGCTCCTACGCTCCTCATGGGGCAATTTAGGATTGGGTGATGAATAAATTAATGAATGAATGAAAAATTTAGTTCCTGAAGCTCTGGGTATGGGACGAGGTGTACTTGAGGATGTATCTAGTGGCAAGGCTGAGATGGAAGCTGTGGGAAGCGAATCGAAAGGTGAAGAGTGGAGGTGGATAGGGTTAGATGTGCAACTTAGAACGTCATTGATGATTAAGAGGAGGAGAGTTGGTAATAGGATAGAACCCTGAGGAGCACCACTATTGATAGCTCTAGAAGAACGGTGGCTGTCTGCAACTGCAGCTATAGAACGACCAGAAAGGAAGCTAGAGATGAAGGATAAAAAACTCAGGAAAGCAGTATAGAAATTAAAGATTTTTGCCAGACGATAAAAAGCCTTTGAGATGCCAATTGCAGTGGCAAAGCTTTCGCCATAGGCTCGAAAGGAGGATGACCAAGAGCTTGAAAGGTAGGTGAGAAGACCGTCAGTGAAGCATCCTTGGTGGAACTCAAACTGATAATCAGAAAAAAGGATGTGATAGGAAAGGTACTTTAAAATATTTTTGTTAAAAATAGATTCAAGTGGTTTTGAAAAACAGGATGTCAATGCAAATGAGCGAAAATTAGGAGGTTGGAAATTGTCACTTTTCTTTAAGACAGGCTGAATGAGAGCAAACTTCCAGCTATAAGGAATGCTGCAAGTTGTCAGAAAAGGCAAAAGTGTTTACGTAGGCTTGGTGTAAGCACAGAAGCACAGTTCTTGGGGACAAAAGGAGGGACTCCATCTGGCCAATAGGCCTTGTTAGTACTGCAGTGAGTTTTGGCAAAAAATACATAAATTGACGAAACTTTAATGTCAAACATAGGGAAGTCAGAGGAGGGAAATAATGGAGAAGCAGTACCGAAAGCGTCTACGGTGGAATTGGAGGAGAAATTCTGAGTGATGAGTTCTACTTTATCAGTAGAAGAAATAACTACTCAGCCATCAGCGAGGGGAAAGAGGTGAGTGGGGAAAGAGGTGAGGTTGTTAGAAAGTCTTTTGGGAAGGCGCCAGAAGGAGCAGGAAGAATTTGAGTTGAAGAGTTCAGAGCGTTTAGTATGGATGAAATAATTTTTAGTAGAGTAAAATTCAGTCTTAGCACGGTTCCAGGAAGAAATATAAATGGTATGAGATTCAGGGGTGGGCTGGCTCTGGTACCTCTTGTAAGCCTTCTCCTTGTTGTGGGCAACATTAGAACAAGCATTATTAAACCAAGATTCTTTTGCATTAAACATAGGATGTGAGAAAGGAATGTATGTTTCCATGCCTGAGAGAATAACCTCTGCAATGCACATGGCTCACTTAGATTCCTCTTGGCCATGGAAGCAATAATTATTTCAGGGAAAATCAAACAAGTCCTGCCTGAAGGCCTCCCAATCAGCAGCTCCAAAGTGCCACAGCCACCACTCCTTGGGAGGGTCCACAGGTCACACTGGTGCGTTAGGACAGGTAAGGGAGGTAAGGTTGTGACTGGAGGAGCTCAACACTGAGAAAAGATTAACAGCATAAGCAGAAGGACTAGTTGCAAGAAAAAGGTTAAGTATGTTGGAGCTCTCTCCAAGGAAGTCAGGGATGTGGGTAAAGTGCTGTACTAACTGCTCTAGGTCATTTTAGAAAAGATTTAAGCTTGTTCACCAACTGAATCAGTGAAAGGACAAGAGAGCCCAAGGTGGTGGTGAACATTGAAATCACCTAGAATGGAGATTTCAGAGAAAGAAGAAATCGATAGAATGTGTTCCATCTCAGAAGAAAGATTGTCAAAGAACTTTTCATAGTCACTTGAATAAGGGAATTAACGAACAGCACAGGTATATTTAGTCAGAGAATGACAGGAACGTTCAAGCCAGGAGTTGATAATTCAGAGGATTCAAGCTCAGGAACACGAGAGCAAGATTTGTTGTAGAGTACATATACACAACAACCGATTTTGGTTTTGAAATGAGTATAGAGAAAGTAGGAGGATACAGAGAAGACTTTGCTTTCATTTTCCTCAGACCCCTGAGTTTCATTGAGGAAGAGATGAGGTTTAGAGAAGGAGAGGTGGTGTTCAACAGATAGATATTTAGAGGAAAGGCCGCAAATGTTGCAGAAATGAAGACGAAGTGGGTCAGATAGTGGTTCCAGGCATCTCGCTTGGTCGCCACCGGGAGAGGAGGGAATGGTGAGGGCTTTGATGGTCCCCCCTCCCCCGAGGACTCTGAGGCTTTGTGACGAGATGCGTTTTTATTTATTTTTAATTTTGATTCGGAAGCGTAGTGTGTAATGTATTTGTAGTTTGGTGTTGACGGTCACAGGAACTCGTAATGGAGACCATGCTGGCCTACTTTTAGTGTTAATGAAACATCGAAAATGTTCAGCAAAGGGGGATGGGCAAAAGCTAGTCCCGAGGGCTGATGAAACGGGAGTTCCAGCTTTCCCAACTATCAGCTTAAAACCCTTCTCGGGAGTACTGCCCTGCTCGACTGGTGCTACTGTCTACTCCCTATTGTGTAGGGTGTGTGGTACGTAAGCCACCTGGGCCTCAGGGAACTGGGTGTTAAGCCACTACACAGGGTCTCCAACGTAAGAAAAAATGATGATGATTGGTAACAAAGGAAATGATGATGGTGATGATGATGATGATTGGAGTATGGTAGCAAAGCAACTGGTGATAATGACTGGTGTATGGTAGTAATGGAAATAATGATGATGATGATGATGATGATGACTGGTGTATCACAGCAAAGGAAATCATAATGATGATGATCGGTGTATGGTACTAAAGGGACTGATGATTATGATGATGATGATGATGATGATGATCTTTGGTGCATGATAGCAATGGAAATGATGATGATGATGATGTACATAAATATATATATAAATATATATATATATATATATATATATATATATATATATATATATATATATATATATATATATATATATATCATCATCAAGACCTCCTTTCCCACCCACCTAGGGCAGGATGAGGAGTAACAATGTTCAGACAACCCAAATTTGCCCAGTCCAATGGGACACGTTTCCATTCATTCATCATTCAACCCCGCGGAATCCTGGCTCTATCTGATACGCCAAAAGCATTCACCACATTTTGTAGCTTTACATAAATGAATCCAATAGAGTCAATCCAGACGCTACAACATTAAAAAGGGGTGCCAAATCCCTGATCATGCACTTTTCCGCACAACATTCATCCAGCCAGCTCGATCTCTTGTCAGTTCCCTAGCGTCACCGAATTCCAAACCTCTCTTTCTCACACACTCATCCACCATATCTCTCCACCTTCTCATATATATATTGTTACATAGCCTATGATTTCATCATCCTTTGTGTAATTCTAACGTACAGTATGCTGCATGTTTGATAACGAGCGTGTTCTACCTCACTCCCCCCCTCCTCCCTTGTAGTAGAGTGAGTCGTTCTTTCTGTTGTTCAGAGCAGGATTGTCAACTCTTTGTCCCCTCTGGCTTCATTTGCGCGTCCTTCTTACAGTTGTATCAAGCTCTGCCGGCCCCTATATAATGAGCTCAGTCTCTGCATTATTGCCACTTAGATCTACTCTTCATTTTGTTCACATCTCTGTTCTCCCCTGTACAGTTGTTATTATTGTGAGTGCTCAGGAAGTGTCCAGCCATCTAGCAGCTGTGTAATTTGAGTATGTGTTATTGCATTTTTTCTTGTACTGTATAGCATAAGGTGTTAATTCTTAGGCCTAGTAAGGTTTTTGTGATTAATATAAAGTTTGGATGTCAGTCATTGTTAATAATATTTTGTATCTGTAATAATATATCTTGCATTCACTGAGTATTATCTAGTATTCTCATTTTATCAGGGCTGACATATAAATTTACTCATGCTAATTTCGTGTTAATAGAGGCTATTGCAGTTAACCATATATTTAACCTGTTTTTTGCCATTACATTGTCCTTGTGAGTCCTGAATGTTTTGTTGTTAGTTTGAGCATTAAACTTTAACTTGTAATTTTACTTAACTTTTGTTTTGAACCTGGAACTTTACGGGACAGTAGTGATTTTTAGTATTCTCACTTAAAGTGTACATTATCTTTCTCTGTTCCGTAACATAAATTTGGCGACCTCTTATCAGGATATTCAGGATATTATCATAAGGATATTGCTTGATATTTTGTGACCGTGATTTATTCATGATGTCTACTGTTACTACGCTTGATGAAGCCAAAGATTTTTTGTCAAATGTGCAAAAAGTGTGTGATGTAGAAAACAGAACGAAGAATGGAACTTAAACTTGTTGCTCAACAATTGGGAATTGCTGTTCGCTCTTATCATTCTAAAGATCAAATTGTTGACATGATTAATGAAAGCTTGTTTAATGTAACTCCTCCAAATGAGCAAACGCAGATTGAATTAGCTAAGTTACAGCTAGCCCTGCAGGAGGCTCGTGTTAAAGAGGCTGAATTTCAGGCAAATGCTAAGGAGGCTGAGTTTCAGGCTCGTGCTAAGGAGGCTGAGTTTCAGGCACAAATTGAACTTGCTAGGATTCAGGCAGACCATGAGTATCGCATGAAACAAGGTGGAACTGGATCATCTAGCTTTGATGATTTTGATGTGGCTAAAAATGTTAAACTTGTCCCTCCTTTTAATGAATCTGATTTAACAAAGTATTTTCAGTTGTTTGAGAGGGTAGCTAGAGGTTTCAATTGGCCCAAAGAGTATTGGCCAGTACTCCTTCAAACTGTTCTCACCGGTAAAGCTCAAGTAACTTATCCATCTTTGCCTCAGGATCAATCTGATAATTATGATGTAATTAAGAGCTTGATTCTTAAGGCCTATGAGCTTGTTCCTGAAGCCTATAGAGTAAAATTTAGGACAACTTATAAGCAAGATAAGCAATCCCATGTTGAGTATGCAAAAATCAAAGAAGATCTGTTAGAGCAGTGGTTAAAGTCTAAGAATGTGGATTCTGATTTTGGTAAATTTAAGCAGATGATTTTGCTGGAGGACTTCAAAAGGTGTATTAGTAAAGATGTAAGCCTATATCTTGATGAGAGAAGAATAGATAATTTGTCTGATGCTGGAGTTTTAGCTGATGAATATGTTCTCACTCACAAGAGATATTCTTGAGAAAAAAGGAAAGCTGAGTGTAAGTACGTTGCCTCTACTCAGAGTACAGGTAACAGGAAAGAGAATAAAGATGATGTTTCTCAGGAAGTAAATACCAGCTTCACCTCTAGATTTCAGAAAAGTAAATGTACTTATTGTAGTAAGCTTGGTCATACTACGGAGAAATGTTTCAGAAACAGCGTGATGTGAACAAAAAGGAGTCAATTGGTCTAGTGTCCACCCTTGAGAGTTCCCAGAATTCTTTAACTGAGTTAACTGAACCTGCTTTGAGGGGTAAATTAAATCCTCATGAAGCTCCTCTTTTGAGCAGTAACGTGGATGACTCTCAAGAGTTTATGTGCTAATTTCCTCTCTGATGGTTTTGTCAGTCCTCTGGACAGTAATGACAGGAAATCAGATAAAATATATCGTGATACAGGTGCTTGCCAATCCCTTATGCTGACCAGTGTTCTAGGCTTTAATGTTAATTCCTCTGATGAAACTGTAATCTTACAAGGTGTAGGGAATAATTACTTCTCTGTCCCTCTGTGCAGAGTGAATTTAGAGTCTGGTTTTGTTAATGGTTCCGTTATGGTTGGGTTGGTTGAGACACTCCCAATGTCAGGTGTAACTTTCTTACTTGGAAATGATATTGGTGGAAGTCAAGTGTGCCCAGCTCCTGTTGCCTAGTGAGCCAGTGGCTGCGTCCCAGGATTGTGATGTCCCTGATGTGTTCCCTGCATGTGCTGTCACTAGGACTAAGTCTAAAGTTACTGGTGACTTAGAGGATAATGATGATGATATCCTAGCTGACACTTTTCTTGTTAATTTGGACCACTCACCAGATGAGTCAGTACCCCGTAGTGTTGATAATTTGTCTCGTCAAGAGTTGGTTGAGTTGCAGGTTGCTGACCCTGAGTTGAAAGGTCTAGCTAACTCTGCTTGCAGAGGAAGAGTCAGCTGGTGCTTCTACTTGTCATTATATAAAGTCAGGCGTACTTATGAGAAAGTGGAGACCCCCAACAGCATCAGCCGACTGTGAATGGGAGGTTGTACATCGTTATCCCTCGTGTTTGTAGGCAGGATATCATTAGAGTGGGTCATGATTCCAATTTGGCGGGACACCTTGGAGTGAGGAAGACTGTGGCACGCATTTTGAAACACTACTGGCCAGGTATCTTCAGGGATGTTTCCTGGTATTGTAAGTCTTGTCACACCTGTCAAGTTGTGGGGAAGTGTAATCAGACCGATAAGGTTGCACCTCTAGTTCCCATTCCTCCTTTTGAGGCGCCTTTCACCCGTGTGTTGGTGGATATTGTGGCCCTCTTCCTAAGACTTCGTCAGGATTTTCTTATGTGTTGACCTTGATTGATATGGCTACTCGTTATCCTGAAGCCATTCTACTTAGAAATATCTCAGCAAAGAACGTGGTTAAGGAAATGCTAGGGTTCTTCACAAAGTTTGGTCTGGCCAAGGAGGTACAATCGGCAGCATAAATTCGCTGCAAGTCTACTCGTGTGATGTGTCCTTTTGTCTGGCAACAGTGTAAGGGGACTAGTTGCCACGTAGACTTTTATGCACTTTAACGACGTGTTTTTTAAAAGTGGTACTAGAGGCTGGCTAGAGTACAGTACCGTATACCGTATTTAATTAGTATAAAAAAAGTGCAAAAGCTGACAAAATGTTATGAAACGACGTACGAGCGTAATACTCTGACATTCCTCATAACCGTGTCTAAACTCCCTTCCCCTCTCTCCCCCTTTCTACTCCTGATGTCACCCCACTCCTCCCTCTCCCTCCTACACCCCACTCAATTCATGCCTCTCCACTTTCTCCTCACCCGACTTCATTCATTTATCCACGGCACTAACCTGACTGGTGCATCACAATTATTTCTTGACTGTTTACTAAACCAATACTGTCCTGTTCTCAAATGCTCGAAATGCTCTAGTAAAATTTATCCAAGGCTAATTACCAATATTCCTTCCTGTTCTAATCCCATTCTCACCCTCCCCGTCTGATTCCCACTCTTTTTATTGCAGTTGTCATTCTTTTCTCCATCCCTTGTCACTCCCAACAGCCGCTAGATACAGAAACGTTTGAGGTCTCGTTCTTGTGATGTATTCCTTACTGTGTAAGTGTGTGTGTGTGTGTGTGTGTTTAGTGAGCCTGGCAGTTGGTCGCTATTAATTCAGTAGGCAAAATTAAACAAACATTTGTGCCCATTCCGCCAACTTCCTCTCTCTCTCTCTATCTCTCGTTCTAAGGAAAATGTTCCCATCCTCCTCATACTGTTCACTGATTCATGAAGCAGGATCAGAACCCATCATGTTTCGAACTATTGCATCACGTTTGGAGTGAAGAGTGGGTGAAAAAGACTGAGGCATGGCAAGATAATCTCGAATGTAAGGAGCTAAAGGGTTACAGGAACAGACAAGAACTGGAGAAGAGTGCAGTTCGTTACGTAGATCTGCGCCGTGGTTAAGGTAGACAGGGTACGGAGAGAGGGGAGTAGAAATGAAGGAGCATGAGGGAGGGGGATTGAGAGATAGGGTGGGGAGGGGCATGGGGTGGGTACGAGGAGGAGAGCAGAATTTTTATCACTCTACAACATTCTTCTGTCGTCTTTTGCTCATTTTTATGCTAATGAGATTTATAACACTAACTTTTACAAACACGTCTATAAAGCGTATAAAAGCCTGTGTGGCAACTAGTTCCTATACACTGTTGCCAGACAAAACAACCACATCACACGGGCAGGCTTGCAGCGAATTTGTGCTGACGACTGTACAGTCAGACCGGGGAAGTAATTTCATGTCAAATGTTTTCAAGCAGTCTCTGAAAGAGTTGGGCATCACCCAGATCACGTCTTCAGCTTACCATCCCCAGACCCAAGGAGCGTTGGAGAGATATCATCAAACACTCAAATCGATGCACAAGAAATACTGTTTGGAACATCAGAAAGACTGGGATAAAGGTCTTCCATTCGTTGTGTTTGCCGCAAGAGAATCTCCAAATGAATCACTGGGCTTCTAACCTTTTGAACTACTGTTTGGCCATGAAGTAAGAGGACCCCTTAAGCTACTCAAGGAATTCTGGCTGTCGGAGGAAGATGACGTCAACCTGCTGAAGTATATGATGAAGTTCTTAGAACGGCTGTCCACTGCTTTACAGCTGGCGAGAGAGAATTTAGGAGCTGCTCAGGAGAAGATGAAGACTTGGTATGATAAGAAGTCCAGGTTACGCCACTTTCAGCCAGGAGATCACAGGTTTTGATTCTGCTACCGGTGCATGGGCAACCTCTTCAAGCCAAGTTTAGTGGTCCTTATTTCGTGGAGAAGAAACTCAGTGATGTCAGTTATGTCATCGCCACACCAGATCGTAGAAAGAACAAGCAACTATGTCACATCAACATGCTAAAGTTATATCACAGGCGGGACGAAAATAACCCAGTCTGCACTGTAGCTGTTCCACCCGAGTCTGCAAGTAAAGCTCTCCCATGCAGTATGAGCCTGAGTGATAGTTTGGGGAAGAATCCTGATATCATGATCTCCAGACTAAGCTTTCCCATCTACCTGCCGAGGAAAGGCAGGAGTTTTCGGCATTACTGTAGGAGTACCCGCAAGTGTTCCGTGCCACTCCAGGAAGAACCACTGTGTTGATGCATGATGTCGATGTTGGAGACGCAAAGCCAATTAAACTGCCTCCTTACCGTGTGAACCCAGTGAAAGTTCCTCTCATCCAGAAGGAGCTTGGCTACCTGTTGGACCACAAGATGATTGAGCCCTGTCAGAGCGAGTGGAGTTCTCCTGTCACTCTAGTCCCTAAGCCAGGTGGGTCACAGCGGCTTTGCATTGACTACAGACGTGTTAATCAGATAACCAAAACAGACACTTACCCTCTCCCTTGCGTGGAAGATTGCATAGACAAGATCGGAAAGGCTAGGTACATAAGTAAGTTTGATTTGTTAAAGGGATACTGGCAAGTACCTATGACTGAACGTGCTAGGGAGAGCTCATGTTTTGTAACACTAGGAAAGACTTTTGCATGTTCTGTAATGCCATATGGTATGAAGAATGTACCAGCCACATTTCAGAAGCTCATGAATGTTGTAACAGAGGGTTTGGCAGGGTGTGTTGTTTATATTGATGATGTATTAATCTTCAGTGACAACTGGAAAGATCACCTATGCCATGTCAGTAAATTTCTTGAGTGTTTGGTTCAGGCTAATCTTTTAGCTAATTTATCAAAGTGTGAGTTTGGTCAAGCTAAAGTTCAGTACCTTGGGTACGTGATTGGTGATGGACATGTTGCACCACCAGGAGCTAAGGTTCAGGTTATAAGTGATCTTCCCAGACCTAAAACTAGGAAAGAGCTACAAAGATTTTTGGGAATGGTAGGTTATTACCGGAGATTTGTTCTTTTCAATTCTTGTATCACCACTTACAGACCTACTGAAAAAGGGAGTTAAATTTGTCTAGATATAACTGTGAATCCTCTTTCAGCATACTTAAAGCTATCCTATTGTCAGCCAGTGCTCGCTACTCCAAATTTTGCTAAGTCTTTTAAGATGGTTGTTGACGTAAGTGATACAGGAGCTGGGGCTGTTTTGCTCCAAGAGGATGATCAGGGTATTGAACACCCTGTATCTTATTACAGTAAGAAGTTCACTCCACCTCAAAAGAACTACTCAACTGTTGAGAAAGAGCTTTTGGCCTTGATTTTGGGTTTACAGCATTTTTCATTTTATTTGTGTTGTGGTTTTGACCCCATAGTCATTTATACCGATCATAACCCACTGAAATTCCTTAGTAAGTTTAAAGATAAAAATCAGAGATTGACAAGATGGAGTCTACTTCTTCAGGAGTATTCATTAGACATACAGCATGTCAAGGGGAAAGAAAATGTTATTGCAGATTGCTTATCTAGACTTTAGACAGATTGTTTTAGAGTAATAAATTTCCTTTGTAAATTTCTTTTTTCTTTGTGGGGAGGTGTTACATAGCCTATGATTTCATCATCCTTTGTGTAATTCTAACGTACAGTATGCTGCATGTTTGATCACGATCGTGTTCTACCTCACTCCCCCCTCCTCCCTTGTAGTAGAGTGAGTCGTTCTTTCTGTTGTTCAGAGCAGGATTGTCAGCTCTTTGTCCCCTCTGGCTTCATTTGCGCGTCCTTCTTACAAGTTGTATCAAGCTCTGCCGGCCCCTATATAATGAGCTCAGTCTCTGCATTATTGCCACTTAGATCTACTCTTCATTTTGTTCACATCTCTGTTCTCCCCTGTACAGTTGTTATTATTGTGAGTGCTCAGGAAGTGTCCAACCATCTAGCAGCTGTGTAATTTGAGTATAAGTGTTATTGCATTTATTCTTGTACTGTGTAGCATAAGGTGTTAATTCTTTGGCCTAGTAAGGTTTTTGTGATTAATGTAAAGTTTGGATGTCGATCATTGTTAATAATATTTTGTATCTGTAATAATATATCTTGCATTCACTGAGTATTATCTAGTATTCTCATTTTATCAGGGCTGACATATAAATTTACTCATGCTAATTTCGTGTTAATAGAGGCTATTGCGGTTAACCATATATTTAACCTTTTTGCCATTACATTGTCCTTGTGAGTCCTGAATATTTTGTTGTTAGTTTGAGCATTAAACTTTAACTTGTAATTTTACCTAACTCTTCTGTTTTGAACCTGGAACTTTACGGGACAGTAGTGATTTTTAGTATATTCATACTTAAAGTGTACATTATCTTTCTCTTTTCCGTTACAATATATATATATATATATATATATATATATATATATATATATATAGTATATCTATATATATCTATAGTATATCTATCTATCTATATCTATCTATCTATCTATATCTATCTATCTATATATCTATCTATCTATATCTATCTATCTATCTATCTATCTATCTATCTATCTATCTATATATATATATATATATATATATATATATATATAGGTATATATATATATATATATATATATATATATATATATATATATATATATATATCCTGAAGGTGACAAAATTACTCACCTGAAATGGGTTATCAGATTACTTCAGCAGAAACATACGAGACTATGATGGGTAATGAGCTGCAGGGAAGCTTGTGGTCCTGTTGTTAGAATGCACCAGGCGGATTGACGGCGTTGCATAGGTTTGATCCTGAAGAGGTAACTGTTTTTTCAGTCATATAATGCTAACAAGGGGAATGGGTGAACGATAAATGAAGTTGTGTGGTGAGCTTTGTAATGGGAGAGATGAGGGGGGGGGGTAATGTAATGGGATGACAAGGGACATGAGGAGATGGCGAAAATGATAACGAGGGGAAGATAAGGTAATGAGGGAAATCTGGGGTGATAAAGGAGAGGCGGAGAGTGGAAGGAAGAGGGAGGTAGTTAAAGTACTAACTGCAGATTGGAGGTAACTCGGAGGTGGCATGACCTAACTGTTGTTATTGTTCCACAGGCTGATCTGACCGTGAGCCAGTTGGATTTCAAGCTGAATGTGGCCTCTTTCAGTTTACACTCCTCGTCTCGGAGGAGAGAGGGACTTCAGGGACCTTTATGCGACCGTACAGCGGAGCAGCCAGGTTATATCGGTGCCACCATGCTAAGGCGCCCACCTGCACCAAGAGTGACCATGTACTTGTCATGCTAGTTCATATACTTGCCATTTAGGCAAAAAAAAAGAAAAAAAAAAAGAAAAAACTTTTCATATCCTGATGAGATTTTAGTTAGGTTAAAGGCCCGGATCCAATCTTGAAAGAGAATTGAAAACGTTTATAACCGTATCTGTAAGAGAGATATTTCTTAGGTTTAAAAATTTTGTGGGACTCAAAAATACAGTATGTATCCGGATTCCACAAGTCACAATGGACCGAAGTGTTGGGTGTCTTTTCCATTATTTTTTTGTTTTTTTTTCATTTCTCATGAACATAGCAAAAGTGTTTGACGTTAGCCGAAATGCAAGGGAGGGAAAGTTGATATGTCGCAGGTAAAGGATTCACACACACACACACACACACACACACACACACACACACACACACACACACACACACACACACACACACACACACACACAGTTCATACTCAACACACCAACATAATCCATACAGCCAGCACTCCATCCAGTTAGTGTGCGAATCTGTAGGCTCCAATATGGGTTTTATTCCAGCCCAGCACACATCTGTATCCAGCTGGGATCACATAAGCTCCTTTGCCAGAATGTTAAATGGACTAGTTCACGTTGCATTTTTCACCACCAAGGTATGTTTCCTGAAGATTTTGTATAGCTATTTGAAACCTTGTTGGTTTTTTTATCATCGTCATCATTATCATCATCATCATCGTTATTAGTGACATATCTTACGGCTAGAGCCTACACATTTTTAAGAGGTTGTCTGCTGTTATTGCGTGGTCTTGTTTGATGGGTCCTAACTACAACTCTCTACTTATATATACAGTTTTTCATTTTCCTACTTTTAATTTCGTCCCTAAATCCTTCATAATAGGGGAAAAGGGTCAACTTGATAGGGGTGATGTTGAGAAACTAATTAAATTACTAACACTAAGAGCAGGAGGATGTACAGTAAACATATTCCCAACTAGATCAGGCGAAGTAGATGTGGGAGGTGTGAATACTACGTCACATAGCGCTTTGCTCTCAACTGGGTTTGTTAATGGATGTAAAGCTCATATTTTCTTTGGCATCGGATGCCTCATTGAACCTTTTCCTTTTCGACTGATTCTGGACACATTTTACTTCAATATCCTCTTGTATGATACTGATGGAGCTGTGTAAGTATTAAACCTATACACATAGCATGCAAGAGAAAGGTAAGGCATAATATACAGAATATTTTGAGAAAGAGATGCTACAGAGCCTGCAACACCAAATAACATTATGGTCCTAAGAGGTTATGGGCTTGCCTCTCCCTTCACTCTTTCAATTTTCATTCCTTGAGTCCACTGATGCAGTTTTTTGCTTTGTTCTTATAAACTCCTAAATGATTATGTTCAGGTTTACAAAGATATTTCGAAGTAGAGAGATTTTGTATATCCGCCGGTAATTTCTTCACTACCAAACGACTCACAAAACTGAATTATGTCATTTGTACCGGCTCAAAAAGATAAAACGGTTTTCGAATTGAAGGGTGTAACAGTAACGCGGTATGTAGTATTACTGGTATCTGTTTACCATCGTGTCATGCTAGAGTTCATTCTCTTTAATATGCCCTGATTTTTTTGCCCTTTTACTTGTTTAAAATAGGTTAGTGGTAGAAAAAGTCAATACGAGGATTGTATATCACTTCAGAAGCATTTCATTGTTGATAACACCATATTCTACTGTTAATCTGTTGTTAGAACTGAGCATTCAGGATGGAGATGCGGCGATTCTAGGTCAAGGTAAAACGAAGAGGACAATTCTCATTTTCTTTTACCACATTGCCTGGAAATCCAAGGGCCAATGCAGATTTTCGTATCACCTAAGGTGGCCAAACGTTAGTGGCCAGAATGTTAATAAGCTCTGTATGAAAACATTAATACATGATAACCTCTACAGCCTTGTAGTTTAATGACTTTTAAAGTGAAATTAAAAATGGCTCGTTACTTGTCATTCACCCAGGAGAAAAGTCATAAGACTGTCGTGTGTAACAAAACATGTACACATAAAGTTACATAAAGACACATGTACTGACAGTGCATGGGAGACTGAAAAATCACCCATGTTCTGTATGTAACAGCACTACACCAGTCCTGTATGAGACAGCCCTAGAATGTATTCAGTATCGATGGTGGGTGTTAGTGCCGAAGTGGTGACATATGGAGGTGTAGGAGGACTACTGGGCCTTGGGATGGGTCACTGCCCCGAGAAATAGGCCCTGGAGCCTTTGCCCAGAGTCGGACACATAAAAAAATAAAACGTAGCTAGCAGTTTGGACGTGGAGGTACTTTAATCACACACATGACTTCCAGTATACTTGAACTGGTGCATGGATTACAGGCATTAGAAAAGCCTTAAAATGTTTGAAATTTTAAATTAAATATTTTGACTAGTAAATGCTAAAGGAGATATACCTTGTGCCTTGCAGGTGAGTGAATGTGTGTGTCTGTGTCTGTGTGTACAGTAGACTGGTGAAGTAGGATATCTACAATGGATCTACCAACTTGTGACAAGTTCCTACACCATAGAACCGTGCAAAAATGAGCTGCATCATTCGTTGCACTGGCAACGCTGCAAGGTCTGGAATCCTGGGAACCTTGCTCAGAGCTCCAGAAATAAGACAACATACTAAACTCTTGGAGATAGCCATTGGCCCAGGAGAAAGTGCCACAGATTCAGTATCATCGCAAATGTCGCAGTATATTAACTATGAAAAAGCTTCTTGAAACCATCAAAAAGCGGGTTATCCAAAACCAAGATGCTGATGTTAAGGCTAAAGATACTGGTACAAGAAAATCATCTAGAGATACACCAAGTACTTCAAGAGTATATGAAAGGCTATGTATCTTCGGTAATAGCTCAGTCATATACCTGCCAGGATCTATCAACAGTGGTGTTGCTTAGGGTTCCATCCTTTCAGCAGCTCTCTTCCTTTTATTCATCAATGAACTTCTAAGCTGCCATCGCAGCAGTTCAATAAACAAGGGATGAGGCTATGACACACCTAATGTCTGACTTAGTTCGTATCTCTGACTGGAATAAAAGTAATCTTGTTTTTAATGCATCAAAGACTCAGTTCTTACATCTATCAGTCCGACAAAATCTTCCACAGGAGTACCTACAAATGATTAATAATATCCAGTTCAATCGTACATCATCCTTAACCCATACTGTGCCGGAAAAAAAAAAAAATCTATGCCGGCCGAGTTTGGATTTTCCTTTTTTTAGGTAAATGAACTTAACACATCAATATAAGATCCCTGGTACCAGTAAAAGTAGTCGCCAAAGCCAGAAAGTTGATTGAATCGTCAGGTTGGTGCCACTCTGAAATCTTCGAGGATACTGAGAGAGCAGAGCATCTGTGAACTTTTGAACTGATTTTGGATTTTTTCTGGGTAAATGTGCTTAATACATCAATATAAGATTCATGGCACTAATATAAGTAATCAAAGCCAGAAAGTAGGTTGAATCGAGTCAGGTTGGTGCCACTCGACCTCTGAAATCTTCAAGGTTACAGATAGAGCAGAGAGGCTGTGAGCCTGCTAAGACTCACTCGCCTCCCGTGATCCCAAATCTGTGTTTTAAGCATAGCTCAGAAATGTCTGATGTTAGCAAGATACGATAGTACCGTCCATATTAGTACCTTCCATATTATTATACATCAATAATGAGAAGGGTAAGATTCTTGTCTATCCAGACAGTTTATTAACAGGAGCTCTTGTCAAACAAGCCCACAAGATAAACAAGAACTCAAGACTGCAAGAGCTGTCACAGAAGAGGATGTCACCACAAACGCAGCCATGGAGTTGAGAAACTGCATCAAAAAGCAAGATGCATCCAATCTTGGCCACCTGAGACAGAAAAATGTGTTATTCCTAACCAGTTTCTACATTCATGAAGACACTGCTGACTGGCGAGAATAGGTATGACAGTCCATCACCAAGAATCCAGTGCCTGGTAACTTCATTTGGCAGTGGTCTGGTATTTGCTATCACAACTGGTAGGACAAAGCCGCCTAAGCATGTTCTCCTTTTTTCCATTAAATCTTTGACAGGAGACAACTGATTCAGATTATGAATAGACTTGGCCACAGTGTGTCTTACAACTGGAAGAGACTGACAAAGCATTGTCTCTTCGGAAGCTAAAATTTGCAAATGAAAATACAGCTCTTCCAAATGCTCATCCCCATATGTTTACAACTGTTGCATGGGACAGCATAGAGAGCCGTGAAGAAACACTCAGTAGTGGTGGTACAAATATATGGTGAATGGCATTGCTGTTCAACCAAAAGATGAAGGACTTTCACCACGATCACCACGACCGACAGTAACTGAATAAAAGAAGAGAAGCATCTCCTCTACCCCACTCAAACTCCCAACCGATAATGCTGGAAAGATAGCTGGACCATCGAAGATAGAGACTGCAGACACTGATACTACAAACGTGACACAGCAGGCAAAGCACAAGAATCTTTTCTGGCTCCTCAGTAAAACCACAGCTGCTGATAAGATCAGAAGGTAAACAGGGTTTAATATCTACATCCATAATGAAACCACAGGGGTCCAGGACACAGCCACGGACCTGCCCAATATCAATGCACATGCAAATGACATGTCCACAGTAATAAAATTTTGGAGCAAACACTCTCCATCATGCAGTCCCAAAATCTTGAAGACTTAAGAAATACTGTGTCTTCGATCAGGCTCTGTTTGCCAAGCCTGCAGAAAATGTTTGGAAACAGAAGTTCAAGAACAATATTATCCGGATAGTGACCTTCCACACAAAATGTATCCTGCTGTCTATCATAGTTCAGAGATTCCTGAATGCAGCATTCAGCGACCTTTGTGTGGAGGTAGGAATTCTAGCAGAAGGCTGTGTGGCCAGTGTCATGGAGGGTCGAGAATATTACAGTTAGATTGCACAAGCTTGTGTATGAAACCCTGCTAGTATGGGAAGGCTTCCTTACATGGATGGAAGACTTCCTTAGCTATCATTAAGCTACAAGATAAGCAGGGTTATCATACTAAACTATAAACTAGAGACATAAAGAACGACAAAAATTCCAAAACTCTGACTACTTTGGATAATATCTATTTGTCAAAACATTAGTACTGGCCACTGGACATCCAGGAGCTGCAATGCTTTGCTTTCTTTTGGCTGCACCACACTGGTATTTTCTCCATCGAACACGCTCACATCCTGTCATGGCTCTAAAAGGTCCACACAAAGTCTACACATACGGCAAAAGACAATATTCTAGAAACTGACACCTAGTCACCGTTCATAAAATCAAAACAACGCAAAATATGAATTTGAACATGTTGACACAAAGGCCTATAGACCTTACTGTACTAAAAGTCAAAGGATGAGGATAGGTAATAACAAAAAATCGCTACTGTAGGCCATACACTATACATTATTCGGTCTGCTTAATTGGATATACAGTACATTACAGATGACATCAGTGAACTGCTAGCAGGTACAGGTACGAAGTAGGTAGAAGACCTTGCAGCTGGTGGCTTCAAAAAATGTTTGGTATAGTTTAGTCGTTGTTTACTTATATATTTTTTTCAAGTACTTTTCATATACATGATTATTAATATGATTGTTCGTTGATGTATTAGTTGCTAGGTAGGTAGCCGGATTAAGCTATGCTAAGGCAAAGGAGGCAAATAGATCATTTTATTGTAGACACTGAGACAACACGGCCCATGGGTTCTGCCCTAAATCCGGCCTAGTCATACACGACCACTATCCCATCCCGGAAACTTAAATCAGTTCACCAAACCATCCCCAATATACTTACGTCCGTTCACAAAGAATTGAATTACCTGTATGTAAGACAAATTTTCGTGATTCTCACGCCGTCCGTCATTGCAACTCCGTTTAACAAGGATTTTCATTTCGCATGCCTCCCAGCCATTTTTTAGCAATTTTGTATATGATTTTATGCTCTTTTTCTGTCAAAGTTTATTACTTTTTGACTATAAGCAATTAAAATTTATGCTCTTCTATGCTCGTAACTATAGTTTTCTAATGCTTTCTTGTGAGCTCACCGTGAATCATGAAGTTGTAAGTCATAAAATATAACCAATAACATAATTCATCGATTTATTTTGCTGTAAACTGAAGCATCAATATTCTGTACTGGCTCTTCAACAATAACTGAACTCAAATAAGGTGAAATATTTGTCAGAGTGGACGGTAACTAATCTTACAATAAGCACATATTCAAAAGGAACGGTAACTATTCTTACAATAAGCACATATTCAATGCAAACCACCTTAGTTGACTATTAAACAAATAGCACAACATTTTCTGTCTATTGCATTAAAGATGCAACATGAAACAGTACATTTGGAACCCTATAAGATTCCCGAGTATGAATAATCACTGTTTCTTTTGTTTCTTTACACTGTCAATTTTCCGTATCACAGGCTCAGAGATTTCCATCTCCAGAGAACGTTTTCTCGCCAGTCCTATGCCAATTTGTGCCTGAGAATTCCGCATTTAGTCCTGGACATTACTCGTTGACGAATAGGATTTTGAAGTTTCTTAAACTCTGACTTTTGCTCTCTGTTGCCTCTTTCTCTTTTTCCTCTTTTCTTTCTTCCTCATTTTCCTTTGCCTTTTTCCTGGCCTCAAAGTCACAACATTTTCTGTCTACTGCATTAAAGATGCAACATGAAACAGTACATTTGGAACCCTATAAGATTCCCAAGTATGAATAATCACTGTTTCTTTTGTTTCTTTACAATGTCAATTTTCCGTATCACAGGCTCAGAGATTTCCATCTCCAGAGAACGTTTTCTCGCCAGTCCTATTCCAATTTGTGCCTGAGAATTCCGCATTTAGTCCTGGACATTACTCGTTGACGAATAGGATTTTGAAGTTAAACTCTGACTTTCTTTTGCTCTCTGTTGCCTCTTTCTCTTTTTCCTCTTTTCTTTCTTCCTCATTTTCCTTTGCATTTTTCCTGGCCTCAAAGTCAAGTTTGTATTTCTGGTAGGAATGTCTCATCTTTCAACAGCTCTGAAATGACTTGGATGCCCATTACACCAACAGGATTCACAAAATGATCTTTCAAAATTCACAAAGCAATGAGCGTTTCTTCTCCAAGGCTCTGACCATGGACTGAAAGTATTGATTTACAATGAAAAATTCACTTTCACGTGCAGCATTTCCACGACTCAGAGTCAACACACACTTGGCAAACGCAAACAGTTTCGGAATTTTTTTTCTCCCCTGCTCATTTTTCATCTCACCAATGTCAGCCTAGTACTGATCAATCCTTATTATTAGGTGTTCAGATGGGCTCTCTTCCTGGAGTCCAAGACCAAACTTTTTATTTTCATGCTGCCAGTAAGAGTCTTGTACCCTAACAGAAATTTGGGGAGTGACAATGTACAGTTGCGAGCAGATGACTCGAGGCCACCTAATCCACCAAGATGTTGGTGTTTAATCTGGCAACAGTGGTAGCTGTGAACTTGACCGAGATTCAGTCTCCCGTCCGGGAGAAACAAACCCAGTGATAATTTGTCAATGTCCAGTTCTAACTGGTCTCCAATCAATATCATGCAAGTAAACGTATAATACTGATAATGATTAACGTGTCAGACACGTGGTAGATATATTTATAACAGTATTACAACACAAGCATCCAAATTGTGGTGCATTCATTCATGTGAGACACACGGGTATCGGTAGTGATTTATTTTGTTCAACTATTGTCGTGAACCAAACAACCTTTACCAGTTTTCAAGAGATATGCTGTAGGGTTATCGGCTTCCCCGCAACCTAGAATTATTCTCACAAAAAGCACCGTCATGCCAGTCATCCCTCACCGTTAACCTCACTTTCGTCAAAAGTTAAAGGTTCACACCACAGTACGCGGAACAACGGGAGGTGGGGGGGGGGCGTGTTATATTGAGGGTGGTGGGTGAGGGAGGGTGGGAAGAGGTGGGATGTGTGATGGGAGGGGGGTGAGGGGGCAAGTGGTTGGCTGCGGTATTTAACGTATATGAGATTAGTTATAACAGGTTTGTTTTGACAGAGAAAACCAGTGTTTCTTTAATATTCGAGTGATGAAGTCGAACGATTACTCTATAAACGTTTATCAATGATTCTTTAATATTCGAGTGATAAAGTCGAACGATCACTCTCTGTTAATGTTTATCAATGTTTCTTTAATAATCGAGTGATAAAGCCGAACGATAACTGTTAATTTTTATCAATGTTTCTTTAATAATCGAGTGATAAAGTCGATCACTCTCTGTAAATGTTAATCATCATGAACGGGTCAACTGGCTCCACCCCCCTATACGTGACGTCACGTGGTGCCTACGTCACAAACCAAGGTGATGAAGGAGCTGCACGCTCGGGATGCCGTCTCACATGAATGAACGCACCACAATTTGGATGCCTGTGTTGTAATACTGTGGTTATAAATACATCTACAACGTGTCTGACATGTTAACCATTATCAGAATTATACGTTTACTTGCATGATATTGATTGGAGACCAGTTAGAACTGGACATTATCACTGGGTTTGTTTCGCCCGGACGGCAGACTGAATCTCGGTCAAGTTCACAGCTACCACTGTTGCCAGATAAAACACCAACATCTTGGTGGACTAGGTGGCCTCTAGTCATCTGCTCGCAACTGTGGAATATGTTCTGTCTGATTTTCACTTTTCACATAAAATTACACAGGTGTTCTGGTATTGTGGATGGATCTGTCTGGAACACGGATGGCAAAAAACTCTCTGGCCCAGGGGTATTGAGAACGTTCGCAACGCTGAGATGCCAATGAGAATGGGTCAATGAGAATGGGTCAGGTCTCTTTTCTGGGTGTAGAACGTAGGCTTCCTTGCCTGGCAGCAGTTGTGTAACACGTCAGTTGTCTCTGAAGCTGTGTCGCCTTTCCTCACTGCTGACTTGTTGAATTAAAATAGCTTTGGCACGTGTCCCAGTGTCTACAACCTTTAGGATCTTGCGATTTTCAAGTTTGGTACAGTCTAGGGAAGCCAGAGATGCTGCTGATTTCAACTTTTATTGAGGCGACCCTGGGAAGTGCATGACTACCTTCTCTGGGACAAATTTTTTCAACAGCTGACCCAGTAGTTGGGCCATGCAATCATATAGTAAATGGATCATGGGCTTCTGAAATTTCAACAGGAAGCTTTCGAGATCCTGGGCAATGAAGGCAACAAATGCAGGGTAAGCTGGGGAAATCTGCTTTCAGTATATATGAGATTCATTTGTACCTTGCAATTGATTTAGTCTCCCACTTGAAGTTCTTTTGCTTTGGCAAGAAATGAAGAAAGTATTCCTGTAAAATCTTCCATTGATTCAAGAATAGAATTACAGCTGGCTTCAGAGTTAACCACCTTGAGGTCGCATGGCATAGTGCATACCAAGCTGTACAATGAGTGACTTCTTCCAAGGATACCTAATCTTCCCGTCTGGCACTAGCCAATTTAAAGAATGAATGAATGTCCGAGGGAAACTGGCCGATGTCCATATTGAACTTTGTGAATAATTTTCTGAATGCATTATGAACATTATGAGGTGAATAGGATCCAAGCTGATGTTTTGTTCTGCAATTACTGTATCTTCAAGATTAACAATCGGTTTCTTTGCAAAAGACAAATGGATTCTGGGTCCATCCATCCCAACATGAGGCAGGGAGCATGTATTCTAGTTCATCTTTTGACCATACTCCAAAAAGTGAATGACAAGATCTTCTGCTGAACACCATTTACGATAAAGTTTTATGAATATTATTATTTTCTTCCTTTTTATGCTATTTTATGCTTGATGCCATTTTTGAGTCAAAATTTTTATGAATTTTCTTATTTTAAGCCATGCTCGGAAGTTTGATTTCACCTAGAGTGACAGAAATGAAGGTAGAAAAGGGACAGCTGCTTTCACATTATCCAGTATTTCGCCGTGACGGTTAACTCATGTATTTCTGAAGTCAACTGAAAAGCCTGTTACCTAGACTGTGGCCAGGCCACAGGCTAAATAACAGGCCTATAATAAAAGTCCTCTCATTCGGTACCTGGTAATATGGCATTTCCAGTCTTTCAGCAGTTTTCATACATAGTTCCTTTACGAAACTTCTCTGCTCTTCAGCCACATATGCTGAGCCGATCAGCACCCACATCGTCGCTGTTATCAGTGCGCCCATAGTTGACAATTAGGCGCTGTTAGAGGTAGACTTCATGCTTTTCATAATAATTTAGCGCTTTACATAATAATTTAGCGCCATTAAATATTAAATTTTCTTCTATATCTAGCACATTTTGAAGTCTAATTTAGTACAACAATTTGACAATTAACCCATAGCTTAGAGCTTAGTTCTTTTGAAGATTTCAGATTGCCTGCACTGCAAGGGCAGTTGGCTATCATGACTCGTGAGTGTCTGGTTTTGTGAGCTGGACCTTTCGAAAGTTTGGAAACTTTGTCTTGCTATATTACGGTGTACATATGTAAACACACTTGGGTTAAGGTAAGTTCATGTGTACTGTATCATTAAAAACATTAAATATATATTGCTTATTAAATATTTAGTACTAAGGGTTGAATAACAATACTTGCCAGACACAGTTATTGCATTGGGGTAAAACCATTTTGGCAGGTTTTCCCGGTCATTCGGCAGTTTCCGCTCTTTCAGCACCTGCTTGGTCCTGATGATGCCGAATGAGAAAACTTTTACTGTATTCAGTCATTCAGGGGGATGACGTCACGAGGTCTCCAAAAAAGAGAAAACGAAAAGTAAAAGGATAATTCAAGTGTGTCAGGTATACACTGTTAGCTCTGATGGCTGGAGCCAAGAAACGTTTGAATGAAGGCTGCTCATTGGTTAGTGCAAGTCTAAGAAGCGTGGTAAATCTACAGCTCTTCTTATTTTAACACTATTTATTTCTGTAAATTGCTTACAATATAACAGCCAGTTTATATATGGAATAATTTCCGAAGCTAAAAAGGTCAAACTTAGCTTTAAAAGTTTACCGTTATCAAAGACAATCAAAGTTGATTAACATCAGGAAGTAGGTGTACACCGTGGTTTGATAATTTACTTCAAACATCACTCATCTTTTATATAAACTTCATAATCTGTAATTTTCTTTGATACAGATGTCATAAGGCTAACTTCGACCTCTTTAGCTTCGGAAATTATTCCATACTTAAACTGGCATGTTTTCAAATGTCACATATCTGAGCTTGCCGTACGAAGGAGAAGAGACTGATGGGACACACATCTGCCCCCTGCCGCTGCCCTGAGCCAACTCTGTGGGACCCCGTGACGTCATGCGCGGGCTGCTCCAAAATTTGAACCAAGAGTATGATTCTGTGTATACAGTACCTAGACTGTGGTGTAGGCTTTCACAAGGCAGGGTCACAGTGAATCTGCCGCCCCATCGCTGGATGAGCGTACTGTACTAAACCGGGTCTATTCAGTACCACGGCTAGCCACAGGACCAGGAATGAATTTTTTTTATGGGAATCTCCATGCTTCAAGGCAGTCTGTCGCGTCTACGCATGGTACAGCTCCGGACAGATGAAACGGCTACACCCCATCCACCAGCGACTTGGTTTGTCTCAGTGGTTCTGGTAACAGTTGCAGGTGGAGGGAGGGTGGATGTGGGAGGGTGAGGAGGGGAGAAATGTGGGCGGAGTTATATAGGGGGTAGTGTGGGAGGGTGAAGAAGCAGCACAGTCTGGCTGGTGGGAGGGGGAGACGAATGGTTGGGTAGCGGAGACGAGAGTCTGCTGGAGGGTAAGACAGGTGAGTGTGATTAGGTGAAAAGAAATTACAAAAAATGAATTATTATAATATCTGCTGCATATATTGCATTTTATCTACTAAATAAAAACACTATTATTCACCACCGTATTTGGGTATCCTACTGATTATTATTATCCTTTGGATATTAGGGAATAAATAAAGATATTGGACGGTCTTTCGGACCAGAACCAATTTTTTCATAAATTTTTTCTTCAACTATTTCCGTATTCCTATTATCCCTCGTGCTTGAAGTCCCCCTTTTTATCACTTTCTCCTACGCCCTACATTTTTTTTTAGGCATAAGGCAGTTTAACTTTCTCTTTAAACAACCATATTTGTCAACAAATATTCCTTTCATTAATCTGTTTAATTACCTGTTTTCTTTCAATATGCATTTGTCTAATAATGGGTTTTACACCTTAATTGGCGCCGCTATTTGACGTTTTGAATAAATTTGGTCAAAATTTAAGCATATATTGCAGTCTCTCTCAAGTAGGCTGATCTCCAGTCTTTCAAACGCAGTGTGTCCAGGCATCTCAAAATGATCGGATCTTGAATTTGGCTCTCTATTGTATTTTGTTTCTCTCTTGGAGGGAACTGTTACTGCGGGCTCATGGCCTTTGGTTCCTTCTTCCTCGCATTAAAAAAAAAAAAAAAAAAACACTTCCTCCCCCCTGCTTTCTCCTTCTCTCGCTACCCGTTCCCTCCTTTCCTTTTGTTGTATTGTTTATCTATTTTTTCTCATACTTTTAACCTCATTCCTTCTTACAAACTTTTATTGCCATTGGAATTTCTCCCTTATCACCTACAGTCCTACTACATGAAAGTGGAAAAAACTGCCATCGGGAAAAGAATAACTGGAAATTTATGGCGAAGGTTACGATATTAGTTATTTAGAATGAAAGTGTTGGCAGATACGCATTCTTAACGTGATTATCACAGCCACAGCATTTCGCCTTCATAAAACAGAAGGACTATAGGTTTCATGCATTACCTCCTTACGTCCAGCATTACTGTGCAGAACGCCATGTATAACTCATTAAGGACCACAAGGACAGTACTGGTAGTCATCGTGATTCTCATGAATCTCTCCATAGGCTATTGAAAACAGTGTTTTATGCTCAACTTCAGAATTATGTTCTCATCATGACAATGATAGGCAAAGATAATAAGAACAATATATACAACCAAATTATCATTTATTATACAACAAAGCTCAAACTGCCTCCGTGCTACCTGAAAAAAATTAAATACCTGATCATATATATATATATATATATATATATATATATATATATATATATATATATATATATATATATAATCATACAGGCTCTACACATGAAATTTAACATCGAGTAACCCTTTATGCTCAAAGTAATTTCCTCTGCATGGACTGACGTTGTAACGAAACTGGTTTTCCCCCTGCATTAATTATTAATATATTTTTATGGTCATGTGTGACTGAATAGTTTATACTAGCGAAAACCTCGGAAATAATACTCACCGAGTATTATTCCTTCTCCAGCAGTTGCGCCTTCAGTGACACACTTCCTAAAATCCTCTGGCTTGTCAACTTAACGTTTGCTAGGGTTCTGTGATGCAACCCTCCTTCGTGCAATACTCTTCTCAGTCTTTTCGCTGATATCATGGTCTGTGCATCGGTTTCTGTGGCGTGTAGTGCAACATGGTGGTTTCCGTGTGATAGGTTGCCATACTAGTTAGTGTCCTCTGCTTTACCCAACACAATAAATTTTAGATCAAACAGTGTTGTTCATGGTTATTAATATATATATATATATATATATATATATATATATATATATATATATATATATATATATATATATATATATATATATATGATCAGGTATTTAATTTTTTTCAGGTAGCACGGAGGCAGTTTGAGCTTTGTTGTATAATAAATGATAATTTGGTTGTATATATTGTTCTTATTATCTTTGCCTATCATTGTCATGATGAGAACATAATTCTGAAGTTGAGCATAAAGCACTGTTTTCAATAGCCTATGGAGAGATTCATGAGAATCACGATGACTACCAGTACTGTCCTTGTGGTCCTTAATGAGTTATACATGGCGTTCTGCACAGTAATGCTGGACGTAAGGAGGTAATGCATGAAACCTATAGTCCTTCTGTTTTATGAAGGCGAAATGCTGTGGCTGTGATAATCACGTTAAGAATGCGTATCTGCCAACACTTTCATTCTAAATATCTAATATTTCCAGTTATTCTTTCCCCGATGGCAGTTTTTTCCACTTTCACTGTAGGTGATAAGGGAGAAATTCCTATGGCACTAAAAGTTTGCAAGAAGGAATGAGGTTATAAATATGAGAAAGAATAGATAAACAGTACAACAGAAGGAAAGGAGGGAACGGGTAGCGAGAGAAGGAGAAAGCAGGGGGGAGGATGTGTGAGGTTGCCAGCCTACTTGAGAGAGACTGCAATATATGCGTAAATTTTGACCAAATTTATTCAAAACGTCAAATAGCGGCGCCAATTAAGGTGTAACACCCATTATTAGACAAATGCATATTGAAAGAAAACAGGTAATTAAATAGATTAATGAAAGGAATATTTGTTGACAAATATGGTTATTTAAAGAGAGAGTTAAACTGCCTTATGCCTAAAAAAAAAAATGTAGGGCGTAGGAGAAAGTGATAAAAAGGGGGACTTCAAGCACGAGGGATAATAGGAATACGGAAATAGCTGAAGAAAAAAGTTATGAAAAAATTGGTTCTGGTCCGAAAGACCGTCCAATGTATTTATTGCCTAATATCCAAAGGATAATAATAAGGAGAGAGTGCTGTTGATTGGAGACATGAATGGCAAAGTCGGGAATGTACGAGTGGATGGAGTGGTTGGTCAGTGGGGTGTGCCAGCGGAAGTAGATGGGAATGGTAGTGCTTTGGTGGACATCTGTGCTGGTAAGGGGTTGGCAATAGCCAACACCTACTTTCGTCATAAGATGATCCACCGGTATACATGGAGAGTAATGAGGAGGATGGATGGTGAACTTGTTGAACGAAAGGCAATGATAGACTACGTGTGTGTGGATGAGCGAATGAGAAGACAAGTGTTGGATGCAAGGGTGTGGAGAGGGTGGGGGAATGGAGTCTCGGACCATCACTTAGTGATGGCCAAGGTAGAGCTGCAAAGAAAGTGGTTGAGGAGGCGAAGGGGAAGACAGGAGGAAGCAGCTCCTGTGAGAAGAGTGGAGAAATTGCAAGATAGTGAGAAGAGGACAGAGTATAAGAGCATAGTGGAAGAAAGATTGGGAAGGTATGAGCTAGAGCAGATGGAAGGGGTGGAAGACGTATGTAAGATATTCACGGAAGAGATAAGCACAGCGTGTGAGGCGGTTTGTGGAGTGAGGAGGAGATGCAAGGGTGTGCAAGGGACAGCATGGTGGAATGATGAGGTGAAACGAGCTGTGGAACAAAAGAAGAAGGCATATGGTGAATGGTTGGCGAGTAGAGGTAGGGGAGAAGATGAGAGAGAGAAGAGAGAAGTATATGTGAGCAGGAGAAGGGAGGTTAAGAGACTGGTGAAGGAGAGTAAGAAGAAAGTGGATGAAGAGTTTGGGAGGAATCTGAGTGTGAAATGGAGGGAGAGTAAGAAATTGTTTTGGAAGGAGGTAAAGAAAGTAAGGCAGTGTGAAAGGGGAAATAGTAGGGGAGTGAAAGATAGGAATAATAGATTGTTGGTGGAGAAGAGAGAGAAATTGAGGAGATGGAAGGAGCACTTTGAGGATTTGTTGAATGTGGAGAGTGAGAGCAGTGTGAGTATAAGTGGTTGGGGAATGGCTGGGAGAAGAAGAGATGAGAGGAGGGAGGAAGAGATCAGTAGGTCGGAAGTAGTGGAAGCGATGAAGAAGATTAAGCTGGGAAAGGCCCCAGGAATTGATGAAGTGTGTGGTGAAATGCTTAGGTATGGGGGTGAGATTGTTGTGGAGTGGATATGGAAGTTGTGTAGATTGGCTTGGGAAGAGGGAAGGGTTCCAGAGGACTGGAAATCAGGTATAATTGTTCCTCTGTACAAAGGAAAAGGGGAGAGAGAAGTATGTGGTAACCATAGGGGTATTTGCCTTCTTAGTGTGACTGGTAAAATATATGGTAGAATACTCATTGATAGGGTTAGGCATATGACAGAGGAGCTAGTTGGAGAAGAACAAGGGGGATTTAGGAAGGGAAAAGGGTGTGTAGATCAGATATTTGTTCTAAGATGTTTAGTGGAGAAGTATCTAGAGAAGGGAAGGAAAGTGTACGCTGCCTTCATGGACTTGGAGAAAGCTTATGACAGAATAGATAGGAAAGGTATGTGGAAGGTATTAAGAATATATGGAGTGGAGGGAATTTGTTGAGTGCTGTGAAGAGTATGTACGAGGGAGCTAGGGCTACGGTGCGAGTGGATGGTGAGCTGAGTGAGTTCTTTGATCTCAATGTGGGACTGAAACAGGGGTGTGTAATGTCTCCTTGGCTGTTTAATATATATATGGATGGGGTCGTAAAGGAGGTACAAGGTAGGGCAGTGGATGTGGGGGTGGCCTTAATGAATGAGGGTGAGATTTGGAAGCTTCCGGTGTTGTTGTTTGCTGATGATACAGTATTGTTGAGTGAAGATGAATGGGAGTTGCAAGGTTTGGTGAATGAATTTGGGACAGTGTGTAGGAGGAGGAAGCTGAAAGTTAATGTAAACAAAAGTAAAGTTATGGTGTTTGAGAGGAATGAAGTCACAGAGTGTGCAGTGAGGTTGGATGGTGAGGATATGGAGAATGTGAGTGCATTCAAGTACTTGGGTAGTGTGATGAGTAAGGATGGAACTTTGGGGGATGAAGTACGTGAAAGGGTACAGCAGGGAAGGAAGGTTGTTGGCACACTGAAAGCAGTGATGAGAAATAGGAGGTGAGTATGGAAGTTAAGAAGTCACTGCATGATGGTATTGTGATCCCTACCCTGACGTATGGAAGCGAGGCGTGGACCTTGCAAGAGGGGAACAAGTCAAGAGTGAGAGCAGTGGAAATGAGTTACTTGAGAGGAGCATGTGGAGTGACATGGAGGGACAGGTTGACGAATGAAGAAGTGAAGGAACGTTGTGGGGTAGATGTGGATGTGGTTGAAAAGATTAGGAGAAATACACTGAGGTGGTTTGGACATGTGGAGAGGATGGAGAATGAAAGACTGACTAAGAGGGTGTATGTAGGTGAGGTGGAGGGAGGGAGAGGGAGGGGTAGACCGAGGATGAGGTGGAGGGATGGAGTTGAGAGGTATATGAGGGAGGGGGGGGGTGAGTTGGGGGGAGGGGAGTCAAATGGTGGGTGACAGAGTGACTTGGAGGCGTTTTGTCTGCGGCCACCCTTTGCGGGATTAGGGCGTCGGGCTATAGATAGATAGATAGGATACCCAAATACGGTGGTGAATAATAGTGTTTTTATTTAGTAGATAAAATGCAATATATGCAGCAGATATTATAATAATTCATTTTTTTGTAATTTTCATCTAATCACACTCACCTGTCTTACCCTCCAGCAGACTCTCGTCTCCGCTACCAAACCATTCGTCTCCCCCTCCCACCAGCCAGACTGTGCTGCTTCTTCACCCTCCCACACTACCCCCTATATAACTCCGCCCACATTTCTCCCCTCCTCACCCTCCCACATCCCCCCTCCCTCCACCTGCAACTGTTACCAGAACCAATGAGACCCAAACCAAGTCGCTGGTGGATGGGGTGCAGCCGTTTCATCTGTCCGGAGCTGTACCTGCTTAGTCCCGCACTTGACATTCCTGGTACACGTGTGAAAAGCTTCACTGATGTAACTAATTTGAAATCTCGATGGGAAGCGAAGAAATTATCATAAGCCATCTTACATATCTCGTTCAGGAAAAGCCAGTGTAATGGAACAAGGGTCTGGATGATTTTAAAATATTTTTATAATGCCATCACTTCCTAGTTCTGCAATCAGTGTTGGATATACTCCCATTGTGTCTCTTTGTTCATCATTTAGGTATATTTAGTTGACTATGTAGTATGGCATTTTCTTTTTCCATAATTATAAGATTTAGGAGTTTCAAATGATGCCTTGATCCAACGACTACCGTCTCGGTGTACACGCAGAAGTAAAAATAGGCTGAACTGTGACTAGGCACTGTGATCAATTACCTTAACGGCAAGGAGACGCCACACTTGCAACGCCGTGGCTAGTCATGGTCTCGGCGACAAACGTGATAGTGTGAAAGTGTTCTGGGGAAGTAAACCCCATTGTGTGAAGGAAGTGTTCTAGCACTATCTGATCAGTGGGGTGAAGACTGCAGTGGATTGAGGATGGCGAGGAAGAACACTCAGATAAACACAAAAAACTTTTCCGTCTGCCACAGCATAATCGTCTCTTCCACCACCACCTGTGTACTTCCGAACAGTACGTTATTTGGGTGCATTTTCTTCTTTGGGAAGGTGTAGGTTAGGATAACATGGCCTATTAGGGTAAGTTACTATGTTAGGATTTAGTCTAGGTTTACTGGTTAATTAAAACAATCACCCAGGGACGCGAAACTTAGGCCACAGTGCTGAAATGGCCTGTTGTTGTGACTCCAGGCTTGTGACTGTGATACTAGCTGACTGGAAGCTAACGTTGCCCTTCATTTGCATCCTCATTTCGGAGGATAGGTAGGGGGATGAGAAAAGTCCTGTAGAGGAGCAGCCCGGTTATATCAGTGCCACCACACGAAGCTATTCCTATCTTTCACCGAAACAGCTTCTAAAACAGAAATATACATCCCATCCACCTCGCCACGCGCCCCACATAGATCTAATGGACTTATGTATCTCAAAATCATCATGCCGATAAGACTGATTTTTGGCACGAGCCTTCATTGGATTCACCTGAACATGTGCATAATGACTTTTAATCGATCTGGTGCACATGAAAGGAACAAAATATCCTGAGTTGCCATATTTGGAAAAACACAACACCAGCTCAGTTGAACGACATTTTGAGCACACGCCTTCATGGACATGATACTAGTATACATTAAATTTTGATTTCAATGCGTGTGTGTGTGTGTGTGTGTGTGTATGTGTGTGTGTTGTTTTTAGGCTGAATATGTGCCTTTTCTGACGCAAGCGTTCCAGTTAGTACGTCATAACTAAGGAGTGATGAGGGGAATTCTATAGATCGTAGCTCCATCAGCGATCACAGTTACTTGAAATTTAGGTTAAGTTAGAGTGATAGAATGTAATGCTATGGTAAGGGACGTAAGGTCAAGATAGGGTAAATTAGGTTTAGGTTGGGGTATGGGTTGAATAATCCCTCCCCCTCCCCCACCGCTAGATAATAGGTATTAACGAAGCATATGCTGAGGAAAAGTCATAATCAAGAACACTTTGAAATATAAAAACACACACACACACACACACACACACACACACACACACACACACTTCACTTAAAGTTTCTGTCAACACCAAACTACATGGTGAGCTTCCCCACTTACCACTCATATATATATATATATATATATATATATATATATATATATATATATATATATATATATATATATATATATTGTTACGAAACAGAGAGAAACACTTTAATTGAGAATACTAAAAATCACTACTGTCCCTCAAAGTTCCAGGTTCAAAACAAAAGTTAGATAAAATTACAAGTTAAAGTTTAATGCTCAAACTAACAACTAAACATTCAGGACTCATAAGGATAATGCAATGGCAAAAAACAGGTTAAATATATGGTTAACTGCAATAGAGTCTATTAACACGATATTAGCAAGTGTAAATTTATCTAAGTCAGCCCTGATAAAATGAGAAAACCGGATAATGCTCAGTGAATGCAAGATATATTATTACAGATACCAAATATTATTATTAATGGCTGACGTCAAAAACTCCACATGAATCACAAAAACTTTACCAGTCCTACGAATTAACACCTTACGCTATACAGTACAAGAAAAAATATAACAACACAAACTCAAATTACACAGCAGCTAGATGGTTGGAGACTTCCTGAGCACTCACAAAAATAATAACTGTATAGGGGAGGACAGAGATGTAAACAAAATGAGGAGCAGATCTAAGTGGCATTTAATGCAGAGACTGAGCTCATTATATAGGGGCCGGCAGAGCTTGATACAACTTGTAAGAAGGACGCGCAAATGAAGACATAGGGGACAAAGAGTTGACACTCCTGCTTTGAACAATAGAAAGAACGATTTTACTATAAGGGTAGAAGGGGGCAGAGGTAAAACACGGAAACTTGGTCACTATGAAAGCCACGAGGCGAATCGTGATCAAACAGGCAGCATACTGTACGTTAGAATTACACAAAGGATGATGAAATCATAGGCTATGTAACACCTCCCCACCAAAAAAAAAAAAAAAAAATTACAAAGGAAATTTCTTATTACTCTAAAACAATCTGTCTAAAGTCTAGATAGCAATCTCCAATAACATTTTCTTTCCCCTTGACATCTTGTGTGTCCAATGAATACTCCTGAAGATGTAGACTCCATCTTGTCAATCTCTGATTTTTATCTTTAAACTTACTAAGGAATTTCAGTGGGTTATGATCGGTATAAATGACTATGGGGTCAAAACTAGAACACAAAATGAAAAATGCTGTAAACCCAAAATCAAGGCCAAAAGCTCTTTCTCAATAGTTGAGAGGTTCTTTTGAGGTGGAGTGAACTTCTTACTGTAATAAGATACAGGGTATCCAATACCCTGATCATCCTCTTGCAGCAAAACAGCCCCAGCTCCTGTATCGCGTCAACAGCCATCTTAAAAGGCTTAGCAAAATTTGGAGTAGCGAGCACTGGCTGACTTAATAGGATAGCTTTAAGTTTACTGAAAGAGGATTCACAGTTATCGGTCCAGACAAATTTAACTCCCTTTTTCAGTAGGTCTGGAAGTGGTGATACAAGAATTGAAAAGTTAAGAACAAATCTCCTGTAATAACCTACCATTCCTAAAAATCTCTGTAGCTCTTTCCTACTTTTAGGTCTGGGAAGATCACTAATAACCTGAGCCTTAGCTCCTGGTGGTGCAACGTGTCCATCACCAGTTACGTACCCAAGGTACTGAACTTCAGCTTGACCAAACTCACACTTTGGTAAATTAGCTACAAGATTAGCCTGAACCAAACGCTCAAGAAATTTACTGACATGGCATAGGTGATCTATCCAGTTGTCACTGAAGATTAATACATCAATATAAACAACACACCCTGCCAAACCCTCTGTTACAAAATTCATGAGCTTCTGAAAAGTGGCTGGTGCATTCTTCATACCACATGGCATTACAGAACATGCAGAAGTCTTTCCTAGTGTTACAAATCGTGAGATCTCCCAAGCACGTTCAGTCATAGGTACTTGCCAGTATCCCTTCAACAAATCAAACTTATGTACCTAGCCTTTCCGATCTTGTCTATGCAATCTTCTACGCGAGGGAGAGGGTAAGTGTCTGTTTTGGTTATCTGATTAACACGTCTGTAGTCGATGCAAAGCCGCTGTGACCCACCTGGCTTAGGGACTAGAGTGACAGGAGAACTCCACTCGCTCTGACAGGGCTCAATCATTTTGTGGTCCAACAGGTAGCCAAGCTCCTTCTGGATGAGAGGAACTTTCACTGGGTTCACACGGTAAGGAGGCAGTTTAATTGGCTTTGCGTCTCCAACATCGACATCATGCATCAACACAATGGTTCTTTCTGGAGTGGCACGGAACACTTGCGGGTACTCCTGCAGTAATGCCGAAAACTCCTGCCTTTCCTCGGGAGCTAGATGGGAAAGCTTAGTCTGGAGATCATTCATGATATCAGGATTCTTCCCCAAACTATCACTCAGGCTCATGCTGCATGGGAGAACTTCACTTGGAGACTCGGGTGGAACAGCTACAGTGCAGACTGGGTTATTTTCGTCCCGCCTGTGATATAACTTTAGCATGTTGTGACAAAGCTGTTTGTTCTTTCTACGATCTGGTGTGGCGATGACATAGTTGACATCACTGAGTTTCTTCTCCACGAAATAAGGACCACAAAACTTGGCCTGAAGAGGTTGCCCATGCACCGGTAGCAGAATCAAAACCTGATCTCCTGGCTGAAAGTGGCGTAACCTGGACTTCTTATCATACCAAGTCTTCATCTTCTCCTGGGCAGCTCCTAAATTCTCTCTCGCCAGCTGTAAAGCAATGGACAGCCGTTCTTTGAACTTCATCACATACTTCAGCAGGTTGACGTCATCTTCCTCCGACAGCCAGCATTCCTTGAGTAGCTTAAGGGGTCTTCTACTTCATGGCCAAACAGTAGTTCAAAGGGTGAGAAGCCCAGTGATTCATTTGGAGATTCTCTTGCGGCAAATAAAACGAATGGAAGACCTTTATCCCAGTCTTTCTGATGTTCCAAACAGTATTTCCTGAGCATCGATTTGAGTGTTTGATGATATGTCTCCAACGCTCCTTGGGTCTGGGGATGGTAAGCTGAAGACGTGATCTGGGTGATGCCCAACTCTTTCAGAGACTGCTTTAAAACATTTGACATGAAATCACATCCCCGGTCCGACTGCACCTCCTTGGACAGACCAAACTTTGTGAAGAACCCCAGCACCTCCCCAACCACTCTCCTTGCCGAGACATTTCCAAGTGGAACGGCTTCAGGACAACGAGCAGCCACATCAATCAGGGTCAACACAAAGGAAATCCTGAAGAAGTCTCAGGAAGAGGGCCCACAATATCCACCAACACACGGGCGAACGGTGCCTCAAAAGGAGGAATGGGAACTAGAGGTGCAACCTTTTCGGTCTGATTGCACTTCCCCACAACTTGACAGGTGTGACAAGACTTACAATACCAGGAAACATCTCTGAAGGCACCTGGCCAGCAGAAGTGCTTCAAAATGCGTGCCACAGTCTTCCCCACTCGAAGGTGTCCCGCCAAACTGGAAGCATGAGCCACTCCAATGATATCCTGCCTACAAACACGAGGGATGACAACTTGATGCACAACCTCCCATTCACAGTTGGCTGATGCTGTTGGGGGTCTCCACTTTCTCATAAGTACTCCTGACTTTATATAATAATAAGTAGAAGCACCAGTTGACTTCCTCACTGCAAGCAGAGGTAGCTAGACCTTTCAACTCAGGGTCAGCAACCTGCAACTCAACCAACTCTTGACGAGACAAATTATCAACAGTACGGGGTACTGACCCATCTGGTGAGTGGTCCAAATTAGCAAGAAAAGTGTCAGCTAGGATAACATCATCATCATCATTATCCTCTAAGTCACCAGTAACCCTAGACTTAGCCATAGTGACAGCACATGCAGAGAACACATCAGGGACATCACAATCCTGGGTCGCAGTCACTGATTCACTAGACAACTGAGGAGCTGGGCACACTTGACTTCCACCAATATCATTTCCAAGTAAGAAAGTTACACCTGGCATTGGGAATGTCTTAACCAACCCAACCATAACGGAACCATTAATAAAACCAGACTAAATTCACTCTGCACAGAGGGACAGAAGTAATTATTCCCTACACCTTGTAAGATTAGTTTCATCAGAGGAAGTAACATTAGAACCTTGAACACTGGTCAGCATAAGGGATTGGCAAGTATCTGTATCACGGTATATTTTAACTGATTTCCTGTCATTAATGTCCAGAGGACTGACAAAACCATCAGACAGGAAATTAGCACATGAACTCTGGAGAGTGTCACCCACCTTACTGCTCAAAAGAAGAGCTTCATCATGAGAATTTAATTTACCCCTGAAAGCATGTTCAGTCAACTCAGTTAAAGAATTCTGGGAACTCTCAAGGGTGGACACTAGACCAATTGACTGAATATTTAAAGACTCCATTTTGTTCACATCACGCTGTCTCCTGAAACATTTCTCCGTAGTATGACCAAGCTTACTACAATAAGTACATTTACTTTTCTGAAATCTAGAGGTGAAGCTGGTATTTACTTCCTGAGAAACATCATCTTTATTCTCTTTCCTGTTACCTGTACTCTGAGTAGAGGCAACGTACTTACTCTCAGCTTTCCTTTTTTCTTTAGAATATCCCTTGTGAGTGAGAACATATTCATCAGCTAAAACTGCAGCATCAGACAAATTATCTATTCTTCTCTCATCAAGATACAGGCTTACATCATTATTAATACACCTTTTGAAGTCCTCCAGCAAAATCATCTGCTTAAATTTACCAAAATCTGAATCCACATTCCTAGAATAAAACCACTGCTCTAACAGATCTTTGATTTTTGCATACTCAACATGGGATTGCTTATCTTGCTTATAAGTTGTCCTAAATTTTACTCTATAGGCTTCAGGAACAAGCTCATAGGCCTTATGAATCAAGCTCTTAATTACATCATAATTATCAGATTGATCCTGAGGCAAAGATGCATAAGTTACTTGAGCTTTACCGGTGAGAACAGTTTGAAGAAGTACTGGCCAATACTTTTTGGGCCAATCAAAACCTGTAGCCACCCTCTCAAACAACTGAAAATACTTTGTTAAATCAGATTTATTAAAAGGAGGGACAAGTTTAACATTTCTAGCCACATCAAAATCATCAGCGCCAGATGATCCATTTCCATCCTGTTTCATGCGACACTCATTGGTCCGCCTGAATCCTAGCAAGTTCAAATTGTGCCTGAGCCTTTACCTGTGCCTCCTGAATACGAGCTTGCTGCAGGGCTAGCTGTATCTTAGCTAACTTAATCTGCGTTTGCTCATCTGGAGGAGCTACATTATACAAGCTTCAATTAATTATGTCAACAATTTGATATTTAGACTGATGAGAGCGAAAATCAATTCCCAATTGTTGAGCAACAAGCTCAAATTCATTCTTTGTTCCGTTTTCCACATCACACACTGCTTGCACATTTGACAAAAAATCCCTGGCTTCATCAAGAGTAGTAACAGTAGACATCATGAACAAATCAGAGTCACAAAATATCAAGCAATATCCTTATGATAACATCCTGAATATCCTGATAAGAGGTCGCCAAATCCATGTTACGGAACAGAGATAATGAACACTTTAAGTGAGAATACTAAAAATCACTACTGTTCCGCAAAGTTCCAGGTTCAAAACAAAAGAGTTAAGTAAATTTACAAATTAAAGTTTAATGCTCAAACTAAGAACTAAACATTCAGGACTCATAAGGATAATGTAATGGCAAAAAACAGGTTAAATATATGGTTAACCTCAATAGCCTCTATTAACACGAAATTAGCAAAGGTAAATTTATCTGTCAGCCCTGATAAAATGAGAAAACCGGATAATGCTCAGTGAATGCAAGATATATTATTACATATACAAAATGTTATTATTAATGGCTGACGTCAAAAACTTCACATGAATCACAAAAACTTTACCAGTCCTACGAATTAACACCGTACGCTATATAGTACAAGAAAAAATGTAACAACACATACTCAAATTACAGAGCAGCTCGATGGTTGGAGACTTCCTGACCACTCACAAAAATAATAACAACTGTACAGGAGAGGACAGATATGTGAACAAAATGAGTAGATCTAAGTGGCAATTAATGCAGAGACTGAGCTCATTATATAGGGTCCGGCAGAGCTTGATACAACTTGTAAGAAGGACGCGCAAATGAAGCAATAGGGGACAAAGAGTTGACACTCCTGCTCTTACCAACAGAAAGAACGACTTACTCTACTATACGGGTAGAAGGGGGGAGTGAGGTAAAACACGGAAGCTTGGTCACTATGGAAGCCACGAGGCGAATCGTGATCAAACAGGCAGCATACTGTACGTTAGAATTACACAAAGGATGATGAAATCATAGGCTATGTAACAATATATATATATATATATATATATATATATATATATATATATATATATATATATATATATATATATATATATATATATATATATATATCATATCAACCGATTGAGTGTCCACTGCAGGAACGGCCTATCCCGACCGAAGTGGGGACGATACAGCCAATGTATCTCTACCAAGTGGCTTAGGCTGTCAAGTAAAGATTGTATGTAGGGTGAGAAGTGCTTGTAAGTGTAATTATAGTGTTGGAGTGGCTTTGGATGTGTGTAGTCTTTGAACCAAATGTAATCGGCCCGCACAAGCCGACTAGGTGCAAGCATACTTTATAGTACTGTATGCGACACTGGTTCAGCCACAGCACCCCTGATGTCCGTCAAGCAGTAATCTTTGGGAGCATTCTTCTGGCCACGTACTGCTTGGCGGACATCAGGGGTGCTGTGGCTGAACCAGTGTCGCATACTATAAAGTATGCTTGCACCCAGTCGGCTTGCACAGGCCAATTACACTTGGTTCACAGGCTACATACACACATCCAAAACCACTCCAACACTACAATTACACTTACAAGCACTTCTCACCATACATACACTCTCTACCAGACAGCCTAAGCCATTTGGTAGAGATACATTGGCTGTATCGTCCCCACTTCGGTAGGGATAGGCCGGTTCTGCAGTGGACACTCAAACTGCTGATGATATATATATATATATATATATATATATATATATATATATATATATATGAGTGGTAGGTGGGGACGCTCACCATGTAGTTTGGTGTTGACAGAGAAACTTGAAGTGAAGTGTGTGTTTTTCATTTCATAGGGTTCTTGATTATGACTTTTTCTCAGCATATGCTTCGTTAATACCTATTATCTAGCGGTGGGGGAGGGGGAGGGATTATTCAACCCATACCCCAACCTAATTTACCCTCTCTTGACCTTACGTCCCTTACCATAGCATTACATTCTATCTTACCCTAACTTAACCTAAATTTCAAGTAACTGTGATCGCTGATGGAGCTACGATCTGTAGAATCCCCCTCATCACTCCTTATTTATGACGTACTAACTGGAAGGCTTGAGTCAGAAAAGGCATAGAGATCCCCTTATATTCGGCCTAAAAGTAACACACACACACACACACACACACACACACACACACACACACACACACACACACACACACACATTGGAATCAAAATTTAATGTATACTAGTATCATGTCCATCAAGGCGTGTGCTAAAAAAGTCGTTCAACTCAGCTGGTTTTGTGTTTTTCCAAATATGGGAACGCAGGATATTTTGTTCCTTTCAGGTGCATTAGATCTATTAAAGTCATTATGCACCTGTTCAGGTCAATCCAATGAAGGCGTGTGCCAAAAATCAGTATTATCGGCATGATGATTTTGAGATACATTGTCCATTAGATCTACGTGGGGTGCGTGGCGAGGTGGATGGGATTATTTCTGTTTTAGAAGCTGTTTCAGAGAAAGATAGGAATAGCTTCGTGTGGTGGCACCGATATAACCAGGCTGCTCCTCTACAGGACTTTTCAGTTGTCCGGTTATACAATGGTCCCTCATCTCATCCCCCTACCTCTCCTCCGAAATGAGGATGCAAATGAAGGGCAACGTTAGCTTCCAGTCAGCTAGTATCAGTCACATAAGCCTGGAGTCACAACAACATGCCATTTCAGCACTGTGGCCTAAGTTTTCGCGTCCCTGGGTGATTGTTTTAATTAACCAGTAAACATAAACTAAATCCTAACATAGTAACTTACCCTAATTGGCCATATTAACCTAACCTACACCTTCTCAAAGAAGAAAATGCACCCAAATAACGTACAGTTCGGAAATACACAGGCGGTGGTGGGAGGGACGATTATGCTGTGGCAGACGGAAAAGTTTTTTGTGTATCTGAGTGTTCTTCCTCGCCATCCTCAGTCCACTGCAGTCTTCACCCCACTGATCAGATATTAGTGCTAGAACACTTCCTTCACACTTACAATGGGGTTTACTTCCCCAGAACACTTTCACACTATTCCGTTAGTCGCCGAGACCATGACTAGGCACGGCGTTACAAGTGTGGCGTCTCCTTGCCGTTAAGGTAATGGATCATACCGTGCCTAGTCACAGTTCAGCCTACTTCTGCGTGTACACCGAGACGGCAGCATTTGAAAGTCCTAAATGTCTTATAATTATGGAAAAAGAAAGTGCCATACTACATAGTCAACTGAATATACCTAAATGATGAACAAAGAGACACAATGGGAGCATATCCAACACTGATTGCTGAACTAGGAAGTGATGGCATTATTAAAAATATCTTAAAATCATCCAGACCCTTGTTCCATTACACTGGCATTTCCTGAACGAGATATGTAAGATGGCTTATGCTAATTTCTTCGCTTCCCATCGATATTTCAAATTAGTTACATCAGTGAAGCTTTTCACACGTGACCAGGAATGTCAAGTGCGGGACTAAGCAGGTACCATGCGTAGACGCGACAGACTGCCTTGAAGCATGAAGATTACCATAAAAAAAATTCATTCGACTGGGCCTTCCTGGCTCTGTGGCTAGCCATGGTACTGAATAGACCCGGTTTAGTACAGTACACTCATCCAGCGATGGGGCGGCAGATTCACTGTGACCCTGCCTGTATACACAGTTATCTTACTCTTGGTTCAAATTTTGGAGCAGCCCGCGCATGACGTCACGGGGTCCCACAGAGTTGGCTCAGGGCAGCGGCAGGGGGCAGATGTGTGTCCCATCAGTCTCTTCTCCTTCGTGCGGCAAGCTCAGATGTGTGGCATTTGAAAACATGCCAGTTTAAGTATGGAATAATTTCTGAAGCTATAGAGGTCAAAGTTAGCCTTAAAACGTTATCTGTATCAAAGAAAATTACAGATTATGAAGTTTATATAAAAGATGAGTGACGTTTGAAGTAAACCACGATGTACACCTACTTCCGCATGTTGTTCTATAGTACATGACTGCATTTGCTTCAAACATTACTCATTGTTTTATAAAACTTTATAATCAACTTTAATTTTCTTTAATAACGGTAAACTTTTAAAGCTATCTATCTATCTATCTATAGCCCGACGCCCTAATCCTACAAAGGGTGGCCGCAGACAAAACGCCTCCAAGTCGCTCTGTCACCTACCATTTGACTACCCTCCCCCAACTCACCCCCCTCCCTCATATACCTCTCAACTCCATCCCTCCACCTCATCCTCGGTCTACCTCTCCCTCTCCCTCCCTCCACCTCACCTACATACACCCTCTTAGTCAGTCTTTCATTCTCCATTCTCTTCACATGTCCAAACCACCTCAGTGTATTTCTCCTAATCTTCTCAACCACATCCACATCCACCCCACAGCATTCCTTCACTTCTTCATTCGTCAACCTGGACCTCCACGTCACTCCACATGCTCCTCTCAAGTAACTCATTTCCACTGCTCTCACTCTTGACTTGTTCCCCTCTTGCAAAGTCCACGCCTCGCTTCCATACGTCAGGGTAGGGATCGCAATACTATCATGCAGTGACTTCTTAACTTCCATACTCACCTCCCTATTTCTCATCACTGCTTTCAGTGTACCAACAACCTTCCTTCCCTGCTGTACCATTTCACGCACTTCATCCCCCAAAGTTCCATCCTTACTCTTCACACCACCCAAGTACTTGAATGCACTCACATTCTCCATATCCTCACCATCCAACCTCACTGCACACTCTGTGACTTCATTCCTCTCAAACACCATAACTTTACTTTGGCTTACATTAACTTTCAGATTCCTCCTCCTAAACACTGTCCCAAATTCATTCACCAAACCTTGCAACTCCCATTCATCTTCACTCAACAGTACTGTATCATCAGCAAACAGCAACACCGGAAGCTTCCAAATCTCACCCTCATTCATTAGAGCCACCCCCACATCCACTGCCCTACCCTGCACCTCCTTTACAGCCCCATCCATTTATATATTAAACAGCCATGGAGACATCACACAACCCTGTTTCAGTCCCACATTGAGATCAAAGAACTCACTCAGCTCACCATCCACTCGCACCTTTTTAGCTTCGGAAATTATTCCATATATAAACTGGCTGTTTATATTGCAAGCAATTTACAGATATGAATAAATGTGTTAAAATAAGAAGAGCTGTATATTTACCACGCTTCTTAGACTTGCACTAACCAATGAGCAGCCTTCATTCAAACGTTTCTTGGCTCCAGCCATCAGAGCTGAGTTAACAGGGTATACTTGACACACCTGAGTTATCCTTTTACTTCTCGTTTTCCCTTTTTTTGGAGACCTCGTGACGTCATCCCCCTGAATGACTGAATACAGTAAAAGTCTTCTCATTCGGCATCATCGGGACCAAGCAAGTGCTGAAAGATCAGAAACTGCCGAATGACAGGAAAAACCTGCCAAAATGTTTCTAGCAATCATGGTCCGTCACCCCAATGCAATAACTGTGTCTGGCAAGTATTGTTAGTCAACCCTTAGTACTAAATATTTAATAAGCAATATATTTTTCATGTTTTTAACGATACAATACACATGAACTTACCTTAACCTAAGTGTATTTACATATGTACACCGCAAAAAAGCAAGACAAAATTTCCAAACTTTCGAAAGGTCCAGCTCACAAAGCCAGACACTCACGAGTCATGATAGCAAACTGCCCCTGCAGTGCTGGCAAGCTGAAATTTTCAAAAGAACTAAGCTCAGTTTTAAAATGTGCTAAGCTATGGGTTAATTGTCAAATTGTTGTGCTAAATTAGACTTCAAAATGTGCTAGATATAGAAGGAAATTTAATATTTAATGGCCCTAAATTATTATGAAAAGCATGAAATATAGCTCCAACAGCGCCAAATTGTCAACTATGGGCGCACTGATAACAGCGACGATGTGGGTGCTGATCGGCTCAGCATATGTGGCTGAAGAGCAGAGAAATTTCGTAATGGATCTATGTATGAAAACTGCTGAAAGACTGGAAATGCCATAATACCAGGTACCGAAGGAGAGGACTTTTATTATAGGCCTGTTATTTAGCCTGTGGCCTGGCCACAGACTAAGTAACAGGCTTCAGTTGACTTCAGTAACACATGAGTCCTCAGTTGACTGCAGTTCATGACACCGTGCCGTCAACGGTCACGGCGAAATACTGGATAATGTGAAAGCAACTGTCCCTTTTCTACCTTCATTTCTGTCACTCTAGTTCACCTAGAACTAGCAGCATTGCTTAAAATAATAAAATTCATAAAATTTTGACTCAAAAATGGCACCAAGCATAAAATACCATAAAAAGGAAGAAAATAAAATTCATAAAACTTTATTGTAAATGGTGTACACCCGCGAACCAAAGTTTCGGTACCCTCCTCGATGGAAGGAAGTCAGGGTTAGAGAGAGGGCAGGTGAACGGACAACCGTCAGTGGTACTTTGGAACTGAGCTACGAGGCGAATAGTGAGAAACCTAATGACACTGAATTCGAAACATTTCCATGCTATTCACCTGCAAAACATTATGCGTTCGTAACATACATACTGTAACATATAACAGACTACTGTGTTATCATGGTGTCCTGTGATACTGACCCATTTGTTTCGGATCCTCATCACACAAATAAAGCACCGAGCCAGTTGTATATAAGTTGCAACTTGTCATTATAACTGCAGTCATAATTTTTGTGAATGTTATCCTGGATTGTCTATAGCTATAATATAGAATGATTGTGAATTTAATGTTGATTTTCACAGTAGTTGTGCGGATGGTTATCTATGTGGCAATTATTTTATGTGGACGACTAAACCACATTGTGATGGACAGCGGAGAGCATTCGCCAATGATTTACTGTAACCAGATGAAATTAGATGCAAACAACACAATATATTATGAGACAACGAAGACACAGCTGTGGTATCCTGCTCCGCCTTGTTATCAAGGCCTTAACTGGGGCTTCACCTCATACGTGCATTATTTTCCTTCAGTCTCTGCCTCTTTTATTACTCATACTTCCCGGTATCCTCTTACTGCGAGTCGTCATATTCCTTGGAGGGTTCCTTGTCGTCCGGTCCTATAACCCGTACTGTATTACATTATTCCTCGCATCATCACTCCCAGACAAACAACGTTAGCACAAGACTGCTGAATCTGTTAATACCATTATTGCCACTGCCACTACAAGTTACTGTAATCCCCCTTTTCCTATTGTGTCTAATTTCCCTCACAGTACTACTACTGCTGCTCCTATTACTACTCCACTATAAATCTGTATAATAATATATATGATTGTCCTTATGTCTGTATCTGTTAATCATATTGTCACTCTCCCACCGTCGACAACTCGTCACTGACCCGGCACCGCTACTCCAGTTCCCACCCACCATGGATTCTACCCCTCCCCCACTCCGACACCACATTACCCTTCACCTCATCCTTGGGCCAGAAGGCCTGTTGTTCACCCTTTACCGGTGAATATACGTGGCATGCATTAATAACAAAAAAGAAGGCACTTGAGAGCTAAGCGGTAATCGCCCTCTAAAATATTCTGTTTGCCAAGTCCAAACTTTAGGCCATGTTTTGATACCATGAAGGTTTTATGTTGATAGCTCAAGCCATTCATGAGATTTAATGGTGCTAAAGGCAGGCAATAAAAACTAGTTGACCTTTAGCTGTTAGTTTGGTGACCTTGACTCTGACCCCGAGTTGCCATTTTCGAACTCCTCTAAGATTTGGCCTATATCTTGATACGCTGAAGGCTTCATGTTGATAGCTCAAGCCGTTCATGATATAATAACACACACACACACACACACACACACACACACACACACACACACACACACACACAGATGAAGTTAAAAACATGATCGCTTCGCCTTCTAAAGGTAGGCGATAATAATATAATAATAACAACATCGTAGATGTGTACTGTAGTGTTCCTAACATTACACTTAATAACTGCAGACCCAAACGTGCTTATATAACGGAGCACTGATATATTAACCACAGACCGTTCTTATCATTACCACTGCATCTTCCCTATAGCGCTTCACCATGGTAATACAACCCACTGTAGTCCTCTGTGAGATCGCTACACGTGTTCGGGAAAAATAACAATGCACAACATGCCTACAAACCACTAAAATAAGCATATGATGTTTCACTGACATCCATCGAATAGCCTAGGAGAAGTTAGTGGACAAACAAACAAACGACTGGATACAGACATAAGCAGAATGTCTCGCATCGGTACCGGTATGTAACGACCTGACAAAACTCTTGTGATCCTGCATTGCAGGTGTCATCACAGTAATAATAATAATAATAATATTAACAATAATAATAATAATAATAATCATAATTAATCATATGCTATTATGATTACAAGATTGTGACAACGTAAGTTAACTTTTTCCTGGTCGTGGTGAAGTGGTATGCTGCCTGGCTCTCACCTGAGAGTCCCGGGTTCGATTCCCGGCATATTGGTAATTTCTCTGATGATTTTTCCTGTGTAAAAAAAAAAAAAAAAATAACGGTTCTCTCTTCATATGTTATTAGGCACTATATTGAGAAGGACACACACTGGAATAGCATGTGTCGATGTAATGCAGAATCTATTTGCCATGACAGAAGGTTGGGTTGCGGTCAAACATTAATTTAGTATTATTATAACCCTACCATTACAGCATATTATGGCACTGGTTTTGTAATAGCTGTTTTCACTTGTTTTATCAGGGTGATTATGGTGTTTGTCCTCTGTATCATGGATATTAACATGTGATTACTACTACTACTACTACTGCTACCACTTCTACTACGATTATTATTATTATTATTATTATTATTATTATTATTATAACTATGATGACACCTACAAAGCAGGATCGTAATAGTTTTGTCAGGTTGTCATATACCGATGCGAGACATTCGGCCTCAGTCTATGTCCAGCCGTGTGTTTGTTTGTTCGCTAACTTCTAGGCAATTTACTGGATGTCATTGAAACGTCACTGGTGTATTTTAATGGGTTGTAGGCATGTTGTGCGCTGTTATTTTTCCCAAACATGTGCAGTGATCCCACAAAGGACCAGTGGGTTGTATTACTATGGTGAAGTGCTACAGGTAAGGTCCAGTGGCAATGATAGGAACGGTCTGTGGTCGGTTCCGTGGTTAATATATCAGAGCTCCGTAATATAGGCACGTTTGGGTCTGCGACTTTTATAATTATGTAATGTTCGGAATACTGCAGATGTATGTTGTTGCTGTCAATTTTATAATTATTCTTATTAATGCATGCCACGTATATTCACCGGTAAAAGGTGAACAACAGGCCTGGTGGCCCAAGAAGGAGGTGAGGGGTAAAATGATTCGGCGTGGGGGAGGAATGAGCTTATGGCGGGTGGGAGAGAGGGGGGTGGGGTGCAACTGGGGCAGCGGTGCGGGGTAAGTGACGAGTTGTCGACGGTGGGACAGGGACAATATGATTAACAGATACACAGACATAAGGACAATCATATGTATTATTATACAGATTTATAGTGGAGTAGTAATAGGAGTAGCAGTAGTAGTACTGTGAGGAGAATTGCAGTAGACACAATGGGGAAAGGGGGAATAGTAGTGGCAGTGGCAATAATGGTATTAACAGATTCAGCAGTCTTGTGCTAACGTTGTTTGTCTGGGAGTGATGATGCGAGGAATAATGTAATACAGTACGGGTTATAGGACCGGACGACAAGAAACCCTCCAAGGAATATGACGACTCGCAGTAAGAGGATACCGGGAAGTATGAGTAATAAAAGAGGCAGAGACTGAAGGAAAATAATGCACGTATGAGGTGAAGCCCCAGTTAAGGCCTTGATACCAAGGCGGAGCAGGATACCACAGCTGTGTCTTCGTTGTCTCATAATATATTGTGTTGTTTGCATCTAATTTCATCTGGTTACAGTAAATCATTGGCGAATGCTCTCCGCTGTCCATCACAATGTGGTTTAGTCGTCCACATAAAATAATTGCCACATAGATAACCATCCGCACAACTACTGTGAAAATCAACATTAATTTCACAATCATTCTATATTATAGCTATAGACAATCCAGGATAACATTCACAAAAATTATGACTGCAGTTATAATGACAAGTTGCAACTTATATACAACTGGCTCGGTGCTTTATTTGTGTGATGAGGATCCGAAACAGATGGGTCAGTATCACAGGACACCATGATAACACAGTAGTCTATGTTATATGTTACAGTATGTATGTTACGAACGCATAATGTTTTGCAGGTGAATAGCATGGAAATGTTTCGAATTCAGTGTCATTAGGTTTCTCACTATTCGCCTCGTAGCTCAGTTCCAAAGTACCACTGACGGTTGTCCGTTCACCTGCCCTCTCTCTAACCCTGACTTCCACTTCCTTCCATCGAGGGGGGTACCGAAACTTTGGTTCGCGGGTGTACATTCACTTTGTGGAGTTTGGTCAAAAGGTGAATTAGAATACATGCTACCTGCTTCATGTTGGGATGGATGGACCCAGAATCCATTTGTCTTTTGCAAAGAGACCGATTGGATACAGTTATTGCGAACAAAACTTTTGTAACTTGGATCCTGTTCACCTCATAATGTTCATAATGCATTCAGAAAATTGTTCACAAAGTTCAACATGGACATCGACCAGTTTCCCTCGGACATTCATTCTTTAAATTGTCTAGTGCCAGACGGGAAGATTAGGTATCCTTGGAAGAAGTCACTCAGTGTACAGCTTGGTATGCACTATGCCATGCGACCTCAAGGTGGTTAACTCTGAAGCCAGCTGTAATTCTATTCTTGGATGAATGGAAGATTTTACAGGAATACTTTCTTCATTTCTTGCCAAAGCAAAAGAACTTCAAGTGGGAGACTAAATCAATTGCAAGGTACAAATGAATTTCATATATACTGAAAGCAGATTTCCCCAGCTTACCCTGCATTTGTTGCCTTCATTGCCCAGGATCTCGAAAGCTTCCTGTTGAAATTTCAGAAGCCCATGATCCATTTACTAAATGATTGCATGGCCCAACTACTGGGTCAGCTGTTGAAAAAATTTGTCCCAGAGAAGGTAGTTATGCACTTCCCAGGGTCGCCTCAAAAGTTGAAATCAGCAACATCTTTGGCTTCCCTAGACTGTACCAAACTTGAAAATCGCAAGATCCTAAAGGTTATAGACACTGGGACACGTGCCAAAGCTATTTTAATTTAACAAGTCAGCAGTGAAGAAAGGCGACACAGCTTCAGAGACAACTGATGTGCTACACAACTGCTGCCAGGCAAGGAAGCCTACGTTCTACACCCAGAAAAGAGACCTGACCCATTCTCATTGATCTATTTTCATTAGCATCTCAACGTTGCGAACGTTCTCAGTACCCTTGGGCCAGAGAGTTTTTTGCCATCCGTGTTCCAGACATTCCTACGAGAAATACAAAGTTGACTTTGAGGCCAGGAAAAAGGCAAGGGAAGATGAGGAAAAAAGAAAAGAGGAAAAAGAGAAAGAGGCAACAGAGAGCAAAAGAAAGTCAGAGGAGTTTAAGAATCTTCAAAATGCAATTCGTCAACGAGTAATGTCCTGGACTGAATGCGGAATGCTCAGGCACAAATTGGCATGGGACTGGCGAGAAAACGTTCTCTGGAGATGGAAATCTTTGCGTCTGTGATACGGAAAATTGACATTGTAAAGAAACAAAAGAAACAGTGATTATTCATACTTGGGAATCTTATAGGGTTCCAAATGTACTGTTTCATGTTGCATCTTTAATGCAATAGACAGAAAATGTTGTGCTATTTGTTTAATAGTCAACTAAGGTGGTTCGCGTTGAATATGTGCTTATTGTAAGAATTGTTACAGTCCCTTTTGAATATGTTCTTAGTGTAAGATTAGTTACCGTCAACTCTGACAAATATCTCACCTTATTTGAGTTCAGTTATTGTTGCAGAGCCAGTACAGAATATTGATGCTTCAGTTTACAGCAAAATAAATCGATAAATTATGTTTTTAGTTATATTTTATGACTTACCACTTCATGATTCACGATGAGCTCACAAGAAAGCATTAGCAAACTATAGTTACGAGCATAGAAGAGCATAAATTTTATTTGCTTATGTCAAAAAATAATAAAATTTGACAGAAAAAGAGCATAAAATCATATACAAAATTGCTAAAAAGTGGCTGGGAGGTACGTGAAGTGAAAATCCCTGTTAAACGGAGTTGCAATGACGGACGTCGTGAGCATCACGAAAATTTGTCTTATATACAGGTAATTCAATTCTATGTGAACGAACGTAAGTATATTGGGGATGGTTTGGTGAACTGAATTAAGTTTCCGGGATGGGATAGTGGTCGTTTATGACTAGGCCGGATATAGGGCTGTGTTGACTCAGTGCCTACAATAAAATGATCTATTTGCCTCCTTTGCCTTAGCATAGCTTAATCCGGCTACTTACCTAGCAACTAATACATCAACGAATAATCATATTAATAATCATGTATATGAAAAATACTTGAAAAAACATATAAGTAAACAACGACTAAACTATACCAAACATTTTTTGAAGCCACCAGCTGCAAGGTCTTCTACCTACTTCGTACCTGTACCTGCTAGCAGTTGACTGATGTCATCTGTAATGTACTGTATGTCCAATTAAGCAGGCCGAATAATGTATAGTGTATGGCCTACAGTAGCGATTTTTTGTTATTACCTATCCTCATCCTTTGACTTTTAGTACAGAAAGGTCTATAGGCCTTTGTGTCAACATGTTCAAATTCATATTTTGCATTGTTTTGATTTTATGAACGGTGACTAGGTGTCAGTTGCTAGAATATTGTCTTCTGCTGTATGTGTAGCCTTTGTGTGGATCTTTTAGAGCCATGACAGGATGTCAGCGTGTTCGATGGAGAAAATACCAGTGTGGTGCAGCCAAAAGAAAGCAAAGCATTGCAGCTCCTGGATGTCCAGTGGCCAGTACTAATGTTTTCACAAATAGACATCATCTATGAGATGGAGGGATGGCGTGGAGAGGTATATGAGAGAGGGGGGTGTGAGTTGGGAGCAGGGCAGTGAGATGGCGGGGGACAGGGCTACTTGGAGGCGATTTGTTTGTGGCCACCCCAAACGGGATTGAGGCGTCTGGCAATAGATAGATAGACATCATCCAAAGTGGTCAAAGAATTTTGGAATTTTTGTCGTTCTGTATGTCTCTAGTTTATATTTTTGTATGATAACTTTGCTTATCTTGGAGTTTAATGATTAGCTAAGGAAGTCTTCCATCCATGTAAGGAAGCCTTCCCATACTAGCAGTAGCAGGGTTTCATACACATGCTTGTGCAACCTAACTGCTCTGTAATATTCTCGACCCTCCATGACACTGGCCACACAGCCTTCTGCTAGAATTCCTACCTCCACACAAAGGTCGCTGAATGCTGCATTCAGGAATCTCTGAACTATGATACACAGCAGGATGCATATTGTGTGGAAGATCACTATCCGGATAATTTTGTTCTTGAACTTCTGTTTCCAAACATTTCCTGCAGGCTTGGCAAACAGAGCCTGATCAAAGACACAGTATTTCTTAAGTCTTCAAGATGTTAGGACTGCATGATGGAGAGTGTTTGCTCCAAAATTTCATTACTGTGGACATGTAATTTGCATGTGCATTGATGTTGGGGAGGTACGTGGCTGTGTCCTGGACCCCTGTGGTTTCATTATGGATGCAGATATTAAATCCTGTTTACCTTCTGATGGTCTGATTATCAGCAGCTGTGGTTTTACTGAGGAGCCAGAAAAGATTCTTGTGCTTTGCCTGCTGTGTCACGTTTGTAGTATCAGTGTCTGCAGTCTCTATCTTCGATGGTCCAGCTATCTTTCCAGCATTATCGGTTGGGAGTTTGAGTGGGGTAGAGGAGATGCTTCTCTTCTTTTATTCAGTTACTGTAGGTCGTGGTGATCGTGGTGAAAGTCCTTCATCTTTTGGTTGAACAGCAATGCCATTCACCATATATTTGTACCACCACTACTGAGTGTTTCTTCACGGCTCTCTATGCTGTCCCATGCAACAGTTGTAAACATATGGGGATGAGCATTTGGAAGAGCTGTATTTTCATTTGCAAGTTTTAGCTTCCGAAGAGACAATGCTTTTTCAGTCTCTTCCAGTTGTAAGACACACTGTGGCCAAGTCTATTCATAATCTGAATCAGTTCCTTGTCTCCTGTCAAAGACTTAATGAAAAAAAGAAGAACATGCTTAAGCAGCTTTGTCCTACCAGTTGTGATAGCAAATACCAGACCACTGCCAAATGAAGTTACCAGGCACTGGATTCTTGGTGATGGACTGTCATACCTATTCTCGCCAGTCGCAGTGTCTTCATGAATGTAGAAACTGGTTAGGAATAATACATTTTTCTGTTTCAGGTGGCCAAGATTGGGGTGCATCTTGCTTTTTGATGCAGTTTCTCAACTCCATGGCTGCGTTTGTGGTGACATCCTCTTCTGTGACAGCTCTTGCAGTCTTGAGTTCTTGTTTATCTTGTCGGCTTGTTTGAAAAGAGCTCCTGTTAAACTGTCTGGATAGACAAGAATCTTACCCTTCTCATAATAGACAAAGTGGAGTGATCCAGCGAACTCACTCTCCAACTTTCGGCGAACGCGTGCTCTTTGGTTGATGGTTTGACTTGTGTGCTGCCAAGGGATTTCAGGGATTTTTCAAGCTTTGATGTGAGGTTTCTCAATGGAAGGACATCAGGATGTGGCAAAAGATCATTCCTGATGTACATGATGAGCTGCTCATATGCTTGTTCCATTGCTTTCACATACACTCAATGTTCTTCAAGGTTTTCACTCATACTAAATGTGGCTGTAGTCTCTTTTTTTGTGTACAGTCTGTAACATGATTTATGGTAATGGTCCTCTGCTGCAACCGTTTCTTTAAAAAAAAAAAAAAAAAAAAACAATGCAAAAGAGCCAAATTCAAGATCAGTTCATTTCGAGATGCCTGGAGATACTGCAATTGAGAGACTGGAGATCATAGGAAGTTGGAAATACAAACGGAGGGAGACAGCTCAAGAGCTGGCCTTTTGCAAAAATAAAGGACTGGGAGTTACGGTTGTCTTGCATTAGAGAGCTGGACAGAAAAGGGATGAGAGTTTGTTGCTGAACGGGTGCTATGCGCCCATCGTAAAGGTGGAGGGATGCAAGCAGACAGTTCAGAGAAGCAGTGATCATTGAAGCAGGGATAGAAAAGAGATAAAGATGCAACAGTGTGGCGAAGAAACTGGTTGAACGGAGGTAGGAAGAGGAGGAGAGTTAATGAGATGGAAAGCGTTTGACTCCACCTTACTGGGAACCTTCCCACACAAAAGAGTTGTATCCTACACAGGGACGAATAAAACCTGTGTATAAAGTTAACAACTGTGCAAGCGTAAAGAAGGTATAGAGTCAGCTCAGCACACCTAATCTCTTTCCAAGATAAACCCGACAAAATGAATCCCCAAGTATGTTTAACCTGTACCACACTAGCGACGTAGATCTATGTTCTCTTGAAAGACGTCAGTGACGTAGATCTACATCCTTCATTATTAAGAAGTCATTGCAAGCAACCGAAATAAAATGGAAGGTACTATCGTATCTTACTAACATCAGACATTTCTGAGCTATGCTTACAACACAGATTTGGGATCACGGGAGGCGAGTGTCTTAGCTGGCTCACAGCCTCTCTGTTCTATCTGTAACCTTGAAGATTTCAGAAGTCGAGTGGCACCAACCTGACTCGATTCAACCTACTTTCTGGCTTTGGTGATTACTTACATTAGTGCCATGAATCTTATATTGATGTATCAAGCCCATTTATCCAGAAAAAAATCCAAAATCGGCTCACGAGTTCACATCTGCTCTTTCAGTAACCTCGAAGATTTTAGATGTAGAATGGCACCAACCTGACTCAATTCAACCAACTATCTGGATTTAGTGATCACTTTTATTAGTGCCAGGGATCTTATATTGATGTGTTAAGCTCATTTACCTAGAAAAAGGAAAATCCAAACTCGGCCGGCTTAGATTTTTTTTTTTTTTTTCCGGTACAGTATGGGTTAAGGATGATGCAGGATTGAACTGGATATTATTAATTAGGTACTCCTGTGGAAGATTTTGTCGGGCTGATAGATGTAAGAACTGAGTCTTTGATGCATTAAAAACAAGATTACTTTTATCCCAGTCAGAGATACGAGCTAAGTCAGACATTAGGTGTGTCATAGCCTCATCCCTTGTTTATTGAAGTAACTGCTGAGATGGCAGCTTAGAAGTTCATTGATGAATAAAAGGAAGAGAGCTGCTGAAAGGATGGAGCCCTATGCAACACCACTGTTGATAGATCCTGGCAGGTATATGACTGAGCTATTACGGAAGATACATAGCCTTTCATATACTCTTGAAGTACTTGGTGTATCTCTAGATGATTTTCTTGTACCAGTATCTTTAGCCTTATCAGCATCTTGGTTTTGAATAACCCGGTTTGTGATGGTCTCAAGAAGCTTTTTCATAGTTATACTGCGACATTTTCGATGATACTGAATCTGTGGTATTTCACTTTCTCCTGGGCCTCTGGCTATCTCCAAGTGTTTAGTATGTTGTCTTATTTCTGCAGCTCTGAGCAAGGTTCCCAGGATTCCAGACCTTGCAGCGTTGCCAGCTTTGAATCATCGTCAGTGCAAAGAATGATGCAGCTCATTTTTGCACGGTTCTATGGTGTATTTATAAGTATACATGGGTGAGACGTGAGGGTGGAAGGGTTGTTGATAGAGCTTTGATGGACTATGTGGTTGTGTCTAGGAATGTAATAGGAAGATTGTTGGATGTGAAAGTTCTGAGAGGGGAGGGTGAAGGGATGTCTGACCACTACCTGGTGGAGGGAAAGTTGAGTAGGTAAGAGATGGGTGAGAACTAGGAGGGTCAGGTGTGGCAGGGAGGTTTTGAAAGTCAGTTGGATAAAAGAGAGAAAAAGATAGAGTATCAGGAGAAATTGAAAGATGATTGGAACGCACTGAAAGATCAGGAAAATGGCGGTGTGGAGGAGGAATGGCAGTTGTTTCAGAGTGCTGTGGTGGGGCATGCAGAAGAGGTGTGTGGAGACGTGTGGGTGGTGGTGTAAGAAAAGGAAGTGAATGGTGGTGCGAGGAAGTTAGTATGGCTGTGGCTGAGAAGAGACGTGCATATGAAGCGTGGCTGCAGAGGAAGGATGAGATGTCATATGAAAGGTATAAGGAAAAGAGGAATAGGGCGAGAAGGGCTGTGCGTGATGCTAAAGTGGCAGCAGATGAGAGGTGAGAATTTTCAGCAGAATAAGAAAATGTTTTGGAAGGAGGTGAAAAGGGTGCGAAAGGGAGAGTCTGGGAAGGAAGAACGAGTAAAAGCAGAGGATGGAAGGATGTTAATTGAGATGGATGCAGTAAGGAAGAGATAGGCAGAGTATTTTGAAAGATTGTTAAATGTAGAGGAGGAAAGGGTGGCTGAGATTGTGGTAGATGGAAGGGTGCAAGGAATAAATGTGTTGGGAGAGTTGAATGATTCTTTGATCACGAAGGAGGAAGTGGAGAAGGCAGTAAAGGAGATGAAAACAGGGAAAGCTGCAGGTATGGATGGGTGTGCTGTGGAATGCCTGAAAGGTGGTGGAGTGACCATTGTTGACTGGATTGTTGAATGTGTGCTTTGTGAAAGGTATGGTGCCAATTGACTGGGCAGTTGCTTGTGTGGTCCCGTTGTTTAAAGGCAAGGGTGATAAATATGAATGTACTAGCTTTAGGGGTATAAGTCTGTTGAGTGTTTTAGGTAAGATTTATGGTAGAGTGTTAATTATGAGAGTTAGAGAGGGTACAGAGGGAGTGATTGGTGAAGAGCAGTGTGGCTTTAGGAGAGGGAGGGAATGCGTGGATGAGGTGTCTGCTGTGAGACAAGTGTGTGAAAAGTATTTAGCGAAAGACAAGGATGTGTTTTGGGCATTCATGGATTTAGAGAAAGCGTATGATAGAATTGATAGGGAGGATTTGTGGACTGTTTTAAGATTGTATGGACTTGATGGTAGGTTACTAAAAGGGGTGAAAAATTTTTATGTAAATAGTAGGGCGTGTGTAAGAGTGGGAAATGCTGTGAGTGACTGGTTTCCTGTGAGAGTGGGGCTGCGACAGGGATGTGTGATGTCGCCTTGGTTGTTTAATATTTACATGGATGGTGTTGTAAGGGAGGTGAATGCAAGAGTTTTAGGTGGAGGTCTGAGTCTGGTGAATGTTGATGGTGGAGAGTGAAGCAGCTGCTGTTTGCAGATGATACTGCACTGGTGGCTGATTCAGAGGAGAGATTGAGACAGTTGGTAGAGGGGTTTGGAAGGGTGTGTGAAAGGAGGAAATTGAAAGTAAATGAGAATAAGAGTAAAGTGATGAAGTGTACGAGGTTGGTAGATGGTAGGGGGATGAATATTGATTTGAATGGTGAGTTGCTTGAGGAGGTAGAGTGTTTTAAATATCTAGGGTCACATGTTGCTGTGGATGGAAGAATAGATGCAGAAGTGAAGTTTAGAATAAATGAAGTAGGAAAGGTGCTGGGAGGAATGAAAAAAGTGTTTAGATGTCGTTCGCTTAGAACGGATGTAAAGAGAAGGTTGTATGAGGGTGTTGTGGTACCGACTGCGTTATATGGGGCTGAAACATGAAATATGGGTGTAGCAGAGAGGAAAAGTTTGAATGTAATGGAGATGTGTCTGAGGAATGTGTGGAGTGACGCGTATGGATCGAGTGCGAAATGATGAAGTGCGAAGGAGAACTGGAGTTGTTCGGGAGATGGCTGGTAGAGTTGAGCAGAGGGTGTTGCGATGGTTTGGGCATATGGAGAGAATGGATAATGAGCGGTTGGTGAAAAAGATAACTAGCTCTGATGTGAGAGGTGTAAGGCTGAGAGGAAGACCACGAATAGGATGGATGGACAGTGTGAAGAGAGCACTGGATGCGAGAGGGATGTCTGTTGAGCATGGAAGAGTGGCTGTGCGTGACAAATAAATGGAGAGAAATTGTGAATGAATAAGTGATGACGCAGCCCTGAGGGGATATTCTCCCGCATTTGGTCTGATCAGCTAGTCAGGTCAGGTAGGGGTAAGGGGATGGGTCTGTTATGATGTGGCAGAGGTAAACCAGTTCTGCTGTCGGGCCCTGCTGCGGATGTCACTGATTGCATTGCGCAGTTGACCCTTGTGCGGTGTGGTGCGATGAGGATCTGTCCGTTCTCCCCTTGGGGCTAAGATGCAAATGAATAATTGGGGAGTGTGTCGTCCTGTCTCGGCTACCTCCCTTTCCTTGGGGGAAGCAGCCTAGGTATATAGATAGATCTATGGTGTAGGAACCTGGTCACAAGTTGGTAGATCCACTGTAGATATCTTACTTCACCAGTCTACTGTACACACACACTCACTTACCTGCAAGGCACAAGCTATATCTCCTTTAGCATTTACTAGTCAAAATGTTTAATTTAAAATTTCAAACATTTTAAGGCTTTTCTAATGCCTTTCATCCATGCACCAGTTCAAGTGTACTGGAAGTCATGTGTGTGATTAAAGTACCTCCACGTCCAAACTGCTAGCTACATTTTATTTTTTTATGTGTCCGACTCTGGGCAAAGGCTCCAGGGCCTATTTCTCGGGGCAGTGACCCATCCCAAGGCCCAGTAGTCCTCCTACACCTACACATGTCACCACTTCGGCACTAACACCCACCATCGATACTGAATACATACTAGGGCTGTCTCATACAGGACTGGTGTAGTGCTATTACATACAGAACATGGGTGATTTTTCACTCTCCTATGCACTGTCAGTACACGTGTCTTTAGGTTACACACGACAGTCGTATGACTTTTCTCCTGGATGAATGACAAGTAACGAGCCATTTTGAATTTCACTGTTAAAAAGTCATTAAACTACAAGGCTGTGGAGGTTATCATGTATTAATGTTTTCATACTGACCTTATTAACATTCTGGCCACTAATGTTTGGCCACCTTAGGTGATACGAAAATCTGCATTGGCCCTTGGATTTCCAGGAAATGTGGAAAAAGAAAATGAGAATTGTCCTCTTCGTTTTGCCTTGACCTAGAATCGCCGCATCTTCATCTTGAATGCTCAGTTCTAACAACAGATTAACAGTAGAATATGGTGTTATCAACAATGAAATGCTACTAAAGTGATATACAATCCTCATATTGACTTTTTCTACCACTAAACTATTTTTAAATAAGAAGTAAAAGGGCAAAAAATCAGGGCATATTAAAGAGAATGAACTCTAGCATGACACGATGGTAAATATATACCAGTAATACTACATACCGCGTTACTGTTACCACCTTCAATTCGAAAACTGTTTTATCTTTTTGACCCGGTACAAATGACATAATTCAGTTTTGGGAGTCTTTTGGTAGTGAAGAAATTACCGGCGGATATACAAAATCTCTCTACTTCGAAATATCTTTGTAAACCTGAACATAATCATTTAGGAGTTTATAAGAACAAAGCAAAAAACTGCATCAGTGGACTCAAGGAATGAAAATTGAAGGAGTGAAGAGAGAGGCAAGCCCATAACCTTTTAGGACCATAATGTTATTTGGTGTTGCAGGCTCTGTAGCATCTCTTTCTTAAAATATTCTGTATATTATGCCTTACCTTTCTCTTGCATGCTATGTGTATAGTTTTAATACTTACACAGCTCCATCAGTATCATACAAGAGGATATTGAAGTAAAATGTGTCCAGAATCAGTCGAAAAGGAAAAGGTTCAATGAGGCATCCGATGCTAAAGAATATATGAGCTTTACATCCATTTAACAAACCCAGTTGAGAGCAAAGCGCTATGTGACGTAGTATTCACACCTCCCACATCTAGTTCGCCTGATGTAGTCGGGGACATGTTTACTCCTGCTCTTAGTGTTAGTAATTTAATTAGATAGTTTCTCAACATCACCTCTATCAAGTTGACCCTTTTCTCCTTATTATGAAGGGTTTATGTACGAAATTAAAAGTAGTAAAATGAAAAACTGTATATATAAGTAGAGAGTTGTAGTTAGGGCCCATCAAACAAGACCACGCAATAACAGCAGACAACCTCTTAAAAATGTGTAGGCTCTAGCCGTAAGATATGTCACTAATAACGATGACGATGATAATGATAAAAAAACCAACAAGGTTTCAAATAGCTATACAAAATCTTCAGGAAACATACCTTGGTGGTGAAAAATGCAACGTGAACTAGTCCATTTAACATTCTGGCAAAGGAGCTTATGTGATCCCAGCTGGATACAGATGTGTGATGGGCTGGAATAAAACCCATATTGGAGCCTACAGATTCGCACACTAACTGGATGGAGTGCTGGCTGTATGGATTATGTTGGTGTGTTGAGTATGAACTGAGTGTGTGTGTGTGTGTGTGTGTGTGTGTGTGTGTGTGTGTGAATCCTTTACCTGCGACATATCAACTTTCCCTCTCTTGCATTTCGGCTAACGTCAAACACTTTTGCTATGTTCAAATGAAAAAAAAGAAGAGGAAGAAGGTAATGGAAAAGACATCCAACACTTCGGTCCATTGTGACTCGTGGAATCCGGATACATACTGTATTTATGAGTTCCACAAAAATTTTTAAAGCTAAGAAATATCTCTCTTATAGAAACGGTTATAAAAGTTTTCAATTCTCTTCCACGTTTGGATTTGGTCTTTTAATCGTCCTAAAATCTCATCAGGATAGCATGAATGATAAAAGTTTTCTTTCTTTTTTTTTTTTTTTTTTTTTTTGCCTAAATGGCAAGTATATGAACTAGCACAAGTACATGGTCACTCTTGGTGCAGGTGGGCGCCTTAGCATGGTGGAACCGATATAACCTGGCTGCTCCGCTGTACGGTCGCTTTCGATCGAGTCTGGCATAAATCTTCAATTTCCAAACTGCTCTCCTACGGTTTCTATCCTTCTATCAGTGCCTTCATCGCTAGCTTCCTTTCTGGTCGTTCTATAGCCGCTATTGTAGACGACCATCGTTCTTATCCTAGATCTATCAACAGTGGTGTTCCTCAGGGCTCTACCCTCTTCCTTTTATTCATCAATGATCTAAGCTGTACACCCGCGAACCAAAGTTTCGGTACCCCCCTCGATGGAAGTGGAAGTCAGGGTTAGAGAGAGGGCAGGTGAACGGACAACCGTCAGTGGTACTTTGGAACTGAGCTACGAGACAAATAGTGAGACACCTAATGACACTGGATTCGAAACATTTCCATGCTATTTACCTGCAAAACATTATGCGTTCTGTTACGAAACAGAGAAAGATAATGTACACTTTAAGTGAGAATACGAAGAGTCACTACTGTCCCGTAAAGTTCCAGGTTCAAAACAAAAGAGTTAGGTAAAATTACAAGTTAAAGTTTAATGCTTAAATTAACAACAAAACATTCAGGACTCATAAGGATAATGTAATGGCAAAAACAGGTTAAATATATGGTTAACTGCAATAGCCTCTATTAACACGAAATTAGGAAGAATAAATTTATCTAAGTCAGCCCTGATAAAATGAGATACCAGATAATACTCAGTGAATGCCAGATAAATTATTAAAGATACAAACTATTATCAAAAATGACTGACACAAAACCCAACACCAATCAAAAACCTCACTAGGCCTAAGAATTAACCTTATGCTACACAGTACAAGAGAAAATACAACAGTTATACTCAAATTACACACAGCTGCTAGATGTTTGGAGATTTCTTGAGCACTCACAATAATAATATCTGTACAGGGGAGGACAGAGATGTGAACAAAATGAGGAGCAGATCTAAGTGGCCATGATGCAGAGACTGAGCTCATTATATAGGGGCCAGCAGAGCTTGATACAACTTGTAATAAGGACGCGCAAATGAAGCGATGGGGACAAACGGTCGACAATCCCGCACTGAATAACAGAAAGGACGACTTACTCTACTATAACGGTAGAAGGGGGGGACTGAGGCAGAACACGCTCGTGATCAAACATGCAGCATACTGTGCGTTAAAATTACACAAAGGATGATGAAATCATAGGCTATGTAATACCTCCCCACAAAGAAAAAGAAATTTACAAAGGAAATTTCTTATTACTCTAAAACAATCTGTCTAAAGTCTAGATAAGCAATCTGCAATAACATTTTCTTTCCCCTTGACATGTTGTATGTCTAATGAATACTCCTGAAGAAGTAGACTCCCATCTTGTCAATCTCTGATTTTTATCTTTAAACTTACTAAGGAATTTCAGTGGGTTATGATCGGTATAAATGACTATGGGGTCAAAACCAGAACACAAATAAAATGAAAAATGCTGTAAACCCAAAATCAAGGCCAAAAGCTCTTTCTCAATAGTTGAGTAGTTCTTTTGAGGTGGACTGAACTTCTTACTGTAATAAGATACAGGGTGTTCAATACCCTGATCATCCTCTTGCAGCAAAACAGCCCCAGCTCCTGTATCACTTGCATCAACAGCCATCTTAAAAGGCTTAGCAAAATTTGGAGTAGCAAGCACTGGCTGACTTAATAGAATAGCTTTAAGTTTGTTGAAAGAGGATTCACAGTTATCGGTCCAGACAAATTCAACTCCCTTTTTCAGTAGGTCTGTAAGTGGTGATACAAGAATAGAAAAGTTAAGAACAAATCTCCTGTAATAACCTACCATTCCCAAAAATCTTTGTAGCTCTTTTCCTACTTTTAGGACTGGGAAGATCACTTATAACCTGAACCTTAGCTCCTGGTGGTGCAACATGTCCATCACCAATTACATACCCAAGGTACTGAACTTTAGCTTGACCAAACTCACACTTTGATAAATTAGCTACAAGATTAGCCTGAACTAAACGGTCAAGAAATTTACTGACATGGCATAGATGATCTTTCCAGTTGTCACTGAAGATTAATACATCATCAATATAAACAACACACCCTGCCAAACCCTCTGTTACAACATTCATGAGCTTCTGAAATGTGGCTGGTGCATTCTTCATACCATATGGCATTACAGAACATGCAAAAGCCTTTCCTAGTGTTACAAAACATGAGATCTCCCTAGCACGTTCAGTCATAGGTACTTGCCAGTATCCCTTTAACAAATCAAACTTACTTATGTACCTAGCCTTTCCGATCTTGTCTATGCAATCTTCCACACGAGGGAGAGGGTAAGTGTCTGTTTTGGTTATCTGATTAACACGTCTGTAGTCGATGCAAAGCCTCTGTGACCCACCTGGCTTAGGGACTAGAGTGACAGGAGAACTCCACTCGCTCTGACAGGGCTCAATCATCTTGTGGTCCAACAGGTAGCCAAGCTCCTTCTGGATGCGAGGAACTTTCACTGGGTTCACACGGTAAGGAGGCAATTTAATTGGCTTTGCGTCTCCAACATCAACATCATGCATCAACACAGTGGTTCTTCCGGGAGTGGCACGGAACACTTGCGGGTACTCCTGCAGTAATGCCGAAAACTCCTGCCTTTCCTTGGGTGGTAGATGAGAAAGCTTAGTCTGGAGATCATTCATGATATCAGGATTCTTCCCCAAACTATCACTCAGGCTCATACTGCATGGGAGAGCTTCACTTGCAGACTCGGGTGGAACAGCTACAGTGCAGACTGGATTATTTTCGTCCCGCCTGTGATATAACTTTAGCATGTTGATGTGACATAGTTGCTTGCTCTTTCTACGATCTGGTGTGGCGATGACATAGCTGACATCACTGAGTTTCTTCTCCACGAAATAAGGGCCACTAAACTTGGCTTGAAGAGGTTGCCCATGAACTGGTAGCAGAATCAAAACCTGATCTCCTGGCTGAAAGTGGCGTAACCTGGACTTCTTATCATACCAAGTCTTCATCTTCTCCTGAGCAGCTCCTAAATTCTCTCTTGCCAGCTGTAAAGCAGTGGACAGCCGTTCTTTGAAATTCATCACATACTCCAGCAGGTTGACGTCATCTTCCTCCGACAGCCAGCATTCCTTGAGTAGCTTAAGGGGTCCTCTTACTTCATGGCCAAACAGTAGTTCAATAGGTGAGAAGCCCAGTGATTCATTTGGAGATTCTCTTGCAGCAAACACAACGAATGGAAGACCTTTATCCCAGTCTTTCTGATGTTCCAAACAGTATTTCTTGAGCATCGATTTGAGTGTTTGATGATATCTCTCCAACGCTCCTTGGGTCTGGGGATGGTAAGCTGAAGACGTGATCTTGGTGATGCCCAACTCTTTCAGAGACTGCTTGAAAACATTTGACATGAAATTACTTCCCCGGTCTGACTGTACCTCCTTGGGCAGACCAAACTTTGTGAAGAACCCTAGCATTTCCTTAACCACGCTCTTTGCTGAGATGTTTCTAAGTGGAATGGCTTCAGGATAACGAGTAGCCATATCAATCATGGTCAACACATAAGAAAATCCTGAAGAAGTCTTAGGAAGAGGGCCCACAATATCCACCAACACACGGGTGAAAGGCGCCTCAAAAGGAGGAATGGGAACTAGAGGTGCAACCTTTTCGGTCTGATTACACTTCCCCACAACTTGACAGGTGTGACAAGACTTACAATACCAGGAAACATCCCTGAAGATACCTGGCCAGTAGAAGTGTTTCAAAATGCGTGCCACAGTCTTCCTCACTCCAAGGTGTCCTGCCAAACTGGAATCATTAGCCACTCTAATGATATCCTGCCTACAAACACGAGGGATGACAACTTGATATACAACCTCCCATTCACAGTCGGCTGATGCTATTGGGGGTCTCCACTTCCTCATAAGTACTCCTGACTTTACATAATAACAAGTAGATGCACCGGCTGACTCTTCTTCACTGTAAGCAGAGTTAGCTAGACCTTTCAACTCAGGGTCAGCAACCTGCAACTCAACCAACTCTTGACGAGACAAATTATCAACACTACGGGGTACTGCCTCATCTGGTGAGTGGTCCAAATTAGCAAGAAAAGTGTCAGCTAGGATAACATCATCATCATCCTCTAAATCACCAGTAACTTTAGACTTAGCCCTAGTGACAGCACATGCAGGGAACACATCAGGGACATCACAATCCTGGGACGCAGCCACTGGCTCACTAGACAACTGAGGAGCTGGACACACTTGACTTCCACCAATATCATTTCCAAGTAAGAAAGTTACACCTGACATTGGGAGTGTCTCAACCAACCCAACCATAACGGAACCATTAACAAAACCAGACTCTAAATTCACTCTGCACAGAGGGACAGAGAAGTAATTATTCCCTACACCTTGTAAGATTACAGTTTCATCAGAGGAATTAACATTAGAGCCTAGAACACTGGTCAGCATAAGGGATTGGCAAGCACCTGTATCACGATATATTTTAACTGATTTCCTGTCATTACTGTCCAGAGGACTGACAAAACCATCAGACAGGAAATTAGCACATGAACTCTTGAGAGTGTCACCCACGTTACTGCTCAAAAGAGGAGCTCCATCATGAGAATTTAAGTTACCCCTCAAAGCAGGTTCAGTTAACTCAGTTAAAGAATTCTGGGAACTCTCAAGAGTGGACACTAGACCAATTGACTGAATATTTAAAGACTCCTTTTTGTTCACATCACGCTGTCTCCTGAAACATCTCTCCGTAGTATGACCAAGCTTACTACAATAAGTACATTTACTTTTCTGAAATCTAGAGGTGAAGCTGGTATTTACTTCCTGAGAAACATCATCTTTATTCTCTTTCCTGTTACCTGTACTCTGAGTAGAGGCAACGTACTTACTCTCAGCTTTCCCTTTTTCTCTAGAATATCTCTTGTGAGTGAGAACATACTCATCAGCTAAAACTGCAACATCAGACAAATTATCTATTCTTTTCTCATCAAGATATAGGCTTACATCTTTCCTAATACACCTTTTGAAATCCTCCAGCAAAATCATCTGCTTAAATTTACCAAAATCAGAATCCACATTCTTAGAATTTAACCACTGCTCCAACAAATCTTCTTTGATTTTTGCATACTCAACATGGGATTGCTTATCTTGCTTGTAAGTTGTCCTAAATTTTACTCTATAAGCTTCAGGAACAAGCTCATAGGCCTTAAGAATCAAGCTCTTAACTACATCATAATTATCAGATTGATCCTGAGGCAAAGATGCATAAGTTACTTGAGCTTTACCGGTGAGAACAGTTTGAAGGAGTACTGGCCAATACTCCTTAGGCCAATTAAAACCTGTAGCTACCCTCTCAAACAATTGAAAATACTTTGTTAAATCAGATTCATTAAAAGGAGGGACAAGTTTAACATTTTTAGCCACATCAAAATCATCAGAGCTAGATGATCCAGTTCCACCTTGTTTCATGCGATACTCATGGTCTGCCTGAATCCTAGCAATTTCAACTTGTGCCTCAACCTCCCTAGCACGGGCCTCCTGCAGGGCTAGCTGTAACTTAGCTAATTCAATCTGCGTTTGCTCATTTGGAGGAGTTACATTGAACAAGCTTTCATTAATCATGTCAACAATCTGATCTTTAGAATGATGAGAGCGAACAACAATTCCCAATTGTTGAGCAACAAGCTTAAGTTCATTCTTTGTTCTGTTTTCTATATCACACACTGTTTGCACATTTGACAAAAAATCTTTGGCTTCATCAAGTGTAGAAATAGTAGCCATCATGAATATATCACAGGCACAAAATATCAAACAATATCCTTATGATAATATCCTGAATATCCTGATATGAGGTCGCCAAATTTATGTTACGAAACAGAGAAAGATAATGTACACTTTAAGTGAGAATACGAAGAGTCACTACTGTCCCGTAAAGTTCCAGGTTCAAAACAAAAGAGTTAGGTAAAATTACAAGTTAAAGTTTAATGCTTAAATTAACAACAAAACATTCAGGACTCATAAGGATAATGTAATGGCAAAAACAGGTTAAATATATGGTTAACTGCAATAGCCTCTATTAACACGAAATTAGCAAGAATAAATTTATCTAAGTCAGCCCTGATAAAATGAGATACCAGATAATACTCAGTGAATGCCAGATAAATTATTAAAGATACAAACTATTATCAAAAATGACTGACACAAAACCCAACACCAATCAAAAACCTCACTAGGCCTAAGAATTAACCTTATGCTACACAGTACAAGAGAAAATACAACAGTTATACTCAAATTACACACAGCTGCTAGATGTTTGGAGATTTCTTGAGCACTCACAATAATAATATCTGTACAGGGGAGGACAGAGATGTGAACAAAATGAGGAGCAGATCTAAGTGGCCATGATGCAGAGACTGAGCTCATTATATAGGGGCCAGCAGAGCTTGGTACAACTTGTAATAAGGACGCGCAAATGAAGCGATGGGGACAAACGGTCGACAATCCCGCACTGAATAACAGAAAGGACGACTTACTCTACTATAACGGTAGAAGGGGGGGACTGAGGCAGAACACGCTCGTGATCAAACATGCAGCATACTGTGCGTTAAAATTACACAAAGGATGATGAAATCATAGGCTATGTAACAGTTCGTAACATACATACTGTAACATATACCAGACTACTGTGTTATCATGGTGTCCTGTGATACTGACCCATCTGTTTCGGATCCTCATCACACAAATAAAGCACCGAGCCAGTTGTATATAAGTTGCAACTTGTCATTATAACTGCAGTCAATTTTTGTGAATGTTATCCCTTGATTGTCTATAGCTAAAATAAAGAATGATTGTGAATTTAATGTTGATTTTCACAGTAGTTGTGCGGATGGTTATAAATGTGGCAATTATTTTATGTGGACGACTAAACCACTTTGTGATGGACAGCGGAGAGCATTCGCCAATAATTTACTATAACCAGATGAAATTAGATGCAAACAACACAAAATATTATGAGACAACGAAGACAGCTGTGGTATCCTGCTCCACCTTGTTATCAAGGCCTTAACTGTGGCTTCACCTCATAAGTTTATTATTTTCCTTCAGTCTCTGCCTCTTTTATTACTCTTACTTCCCGGTATCCTCTTATTGCGAGTCGTCATATTCCTTGAAGGGTTCCTTGTCGTCCGGTCCTATAACCCGTTCTGTATTACATTATTCCTCGCATCATCACTCCCAGACAAACAACGTTAGCACAAGACTGCTGAATCTGTTAATACCATTATTGCCACTGCCACTACTACTGTAATCCCCCTTTTCCTACTGTGTCTAATTTCCCTCACAGTACTACTACTGCTCCTCCTATTACTACTCCACTATAAATCTGTATAATAATAAATATGATTGTCCTTATGTCTTTGTATCTGTTAACCATAATTATTGTCCCTGTCCCACCGTCGACAACTCGTCACTGACCCGGCACCGCTACTCAAGTTCCCACCCACCATGGATTCTACTCCTCCCCCACTCCGACACCACATTACCCTTCACCTCATCCTTGCGCCAGAAGGCCTGTTGTTCACCCTTTACCGGTGAATATACGTGTCGTGCATTAATAATAAAAAAGAAGACATTTGAGAGGTAAACGGTAATCGCCCTCTGATATATTCTGTTTGCCAAGTCCAAACTTTAGGCCATATTTTGATACCATGAAGGTTTTATGTTGATAGTTCAAGCCATTCATGAGATTTGCCTGCTAAAGGCAGGCAATAAAAACTAGCTGACCTTTAGCAGTTAGTTTGGTGACCTTAACTCTGACCCCGAGTTGCCATTTTCGAACTCCTCCAAGATTTTGACCATATCTTGATACGCTGAAGGCTTCATGTTGATAGCTCAAGCCGTTCATGAGATATAATAGGAACACACACACACACACACACACACACACACACACACACACACACACACACACACACACACACACACACACACACAGATGGAGTTAAAAACATGATCGCTCCGCGTTCTAAAGGTAGGCGATAATAATATAATAATAACAACATCGTAGATGTGTACTGTAGTGTTCCTAACATTACATTTAATAACTGCAGACCCAAACGTGCTTATATTACGGAGCACTGATATATTAACCACAAAACCGACCACAGACCGTTCTTATCATTACCACTGCACCTTCCCTATAGCACTTCACCATGGTAATACAACCCACTATAGTCCTCTGTGAGATCGCTACACGTGTTTGTGAAAAATAACAGTGCACATCATGCCTACAAACCACTAAAATAAGCATATGATGTTTCACTGACATCCATCAAATAACCTAGGAGAAGTTAGTGGACAAACAAACAAACGACTGGACACAGACAGACAGAAGCAGAATGTCTCGCATCGGTATGTAACGACCTGACAAAACTCTTGTGATCCTGCATTGCAGGTGTCATCACAGTAATAATAATAATAATAATAATAATAATAATGATAATAATAATAAATCACATGTTATTAGGCACGATACTGAGAAGGACACACACTGGAATAGCATGTGTCGACGCAATGCAGAATCTGTTTCCCATGACAGAAGGTTGGGTTGCGGTCAAACATTAATTTAGTATTACTATAACCCTACCATTACAACATATTATGGTACTGGTTGGTTTTATATGTCACGGCTGTTTTCACTTGTTTTATCAGGGAGATTATGGTGTTTGTCCTCCTCCGTATCATGGATATTAACATGTGATTACTACTACTACTACTACTACTATTACTACTACTACTACCACCACCACTGCTACTACTACTACTATTATTATTATTATTATTATTATTATTATTATAACTATGATGACACCTACAAAGCAGGATCGTAATAGGTTTGTCAGGTTGTCATATACCGATGCGAGACATTCGGCCTCAGTCTATGTCCAGCCGTGTGTTTGTTTGTCCGCCAACTTCTAGGCAATTTAATGGATGTCAGTGAAACGTCATAGGTGTATTTTAATGGGTTGTAGGCATGATGTGCGCTGTTATTTTTCCCAAACATGTGTAGTGATCCCACAAAGGACTTCAGTGGGTTCTATTACTAGGGTGAAGTGCTACAGGTAAAGTCCAGTGGCAATGATAGGAACGGTCTGTGGTCGGTTCTGTGGTTAATATATCAGAGCTCCGTAATATAGGCATGTTTGGGTCTGCAAGTTTTATGATTATGTAATGTTCGGAATACTGCAGATGTATGTTGTTGATGTCAATTTTATAATTATTCTTATTAGTGCATGCCACATATTCACAGGTAAAAGGTGAACAACAGGCCTGGTGGCCCAAGAAGGAGGTGAGGGGTAAAATGGTTCGGCGTGGGAGAGGAATAGAGCTCATGGCGGGTGGGAGAGAGGGGGGTGAGGTGCAACTGGGGTAGTGGTGCGGGGCAAGTGACGAGTTGTCGACGGTGGGACAGGGACAATATGATTAACAGATACACATACATAAGGACAATCATATGTATTATTATACAGATTTATAGTGGAGTAGTAATATGAGTAGCAGATAGTAGTACTGTGAGGGGAATTGCAGTAGACACAATGGGGAAAGGGGGAATAGTAGTGGCAGTGGCAATAATGGTATTAACAGATTCAGCAGTCTTGTGCTAGCGTTGTTTGTCTGGGAGTGATGATGCGAGGAATAATGTAATACAGTACGGGTTATAGGACCGGACGACAAGAAACCCTCCAAAGAATATGACGACTCGCAATAAGAGGATACCAGGAAGTAAGAGTAATAAAAGAGGCAGAGACTGATGGAAAATAATACACGTGTGAGGTGAAGC